>NW_010245125.1:16363-16563 GCF_000690775.1 Eurypyga helias | reverse complement strand
ATATTCCTTCTGCTCGTGGGATGCAGGGGCTGTTTACACACTGCAAGGTGGCCTTGAGAGCTGATAAATAATCGTTCGGCCAGGCCTTTGGCTCCTGGCTACAGCTGCCAAACTCAAGATGTAAATGAGTGCCCCTGGTTCGCAGCGGGCTGGGGTGTAGGAGTCATACCTGCAGCTCCTTCTGGGCTAAGCAAGAAGGC
>NW_010245125.1:4576-16341 GCF_000690775.1 Eurypyga helias | reverse complement strand
GGTAAACGATGGCTGTGGCTGCCTTCTAGGGAACTGCAGGGGAATTGTCTTCTGGGTTCTGGGGGGAAGGGATGTGATTTTAAAATAGCTACAGGTATCGGTGTGGCTGCAATAAGCTGGTTTAGCTAACAGAAGATTGAGGCAGTTGGGAGTAGACCTCACGGGCTGTTTGACTGTGGTTAAATTCGGTAACCCGAAACGTGCGAGGGAACCCTTGTCCACACCGAAGGATGGGCCACGTCGGTGCACCCTGGGGGGCACTGCCATTCAAAACACGCCTTGGTCTTTCTACCCCCCTTCATAAAGTCAGACCCCTGGCTGCTGGCAGAGAGTTACAATCTTGTGAATGAACTTTTGGGTTTAGGCTTCTGTTAGAACTGTTACACCCTCTTTCAGAACCGTCTCCTTCGACAAGCCCGAAGCTTTGAAAATCACCTGAATGCCAGCACGTGCTTTATTAATTTAAAGACATTTGATTAAAAAAAAAAAAATCAGGTGTAGGCTGAGAATGGGACTAAGTGGGTTCTATTTTTTTCCGTCCCCAAGAGAGATGTGCCCGAGAACAAGGACATGTAATAAAAATGGCTTTTCAAGAGAGATTGGCAGATGACAGTGATACGGTGGGTCTGCAAGTGCACACCTGGGCTTTAACGTGACTGGAAGCAACAGCACCCCAGTTGGAGAGGGGCTGTTCAGAGTGAAAACCCCAATCCAGCAGCCTGCAGATAAGCTGCTTTTTTGCAGCCTGTGTGCAGATCGTCGATTAAGGAAACAGATGTAGAAATTTGTATGCACAACCAGAATTAATTACTTTCAGCGCAGTGAATTCTTGTGTTGGAGAGCTGTAGTTTGTCTTCATCTCCACATGAAAGGGGTTTATTCTGCAGCTTATCAAGTATGGGCAGCTTGATTTTTAACTGTCAGATAAATCTATTTATTGCGTGGCAAGCGAGTAAGTCATTGACGGTTTAACTGAGGACAGTGAAGGGAGTTGGAAAGGAAAAGGGGTAACGGCAAAGCATTCCTACGTAGTTGTCCCCTGCGTACTCAGATCCTGGTCTTATCCTGCATCTCGCTGGAAGTGCTCCCGTGGATGTGGACGTAAGTAAAGGTAAAGCCCACCCGCACGTGCGGCAGCGCGGAGGCTGGAGCGGCCGCGAGGTGGAAAGCCCCATCACCTGTTTCCCGGGCTCACTCTGCCTGGTTTTGTTTGCCATGTGCCACCGGTGGCTCAGATTCGGGGGCATAAACAAGGGAGATGCCTTAGAACGAACCCTGTTCTCTGCCCTGCGTAACAGGAAGGACTGGAGCCTGGTCGGGGAGACCTAGGAAACAGGACCAGGCTGAACCTAGCACTTCAGCTCTGCAGTGAGTTAGAAGAGGCCTGTGAAAATGCTGAGACCTAATTTGGAAAAAAGAAAAGATGAGGAATTGGTGGCTGAAGCATGTCCTGCTGGGTAGTAGCCAGGAGTGGTCATGCTTCCCTTCACCCCGCTCCTTGCGTATTAATTTTGATTTATGTGACGTTTCCCTGTCTGCCTTAAAGGAATAAAGGAGCTTTAATTTTTTTCCAATTCCTCCCCCTGTCTCTCTTCCCTAAAGATTTTAATAGCCTTGCACCTACGCGTGTCTCCCCCCTGTTCTGCGCTTCGCACAAGCTAATGTCCTTAAGACTCTCAAGCATTCCCCAAATGAGGAATTTTGTCCTCATCTTTCTTTTGGAAAAGAAACAAACAAAAATCCCCACAAAATAAAAAACCCTCAAAACCCCCTTTGGGTACTTTTCCATGCCCTGGCAAACCCTTTACCTTGTCTGTGTGGCAGCTCATGTTTGAAACCCTGAGCACCCTGTGTGTGTCCGAGCACAGGTCCAGCCCTGGCTGCCCTCCTCTCCCACTGCCCCAAATCCTGGCAGAATCCCGAAAAGAAACAAACAAAAATCCCCACAAAATAAAAAACCCTCAAAACCCCCTTTGGGTACTTTTCCATGCCCTGGCAAACCCTTTACCTTGTCTGTGTGGCAGCTCATGTTTGAAACCCTGAGCACCCTGTGTGTGTCCGAGCACAGGTCCAGCCCTGGCTGCCCTCCTCTCCCACTGCCCCAAATCCTGGCAGAATCCCGCCTTCCCCAGCGGGATGCAGCAGCCCTCGGCACTCCCTGCGGGGACGCTTATTCCCCCTTCTCCCTTCAGAGGAGGCAAACTGCTGTTTGTCGCGGAGCTCGGCAGCTTCCCTAAGCCCGAGACCTCTCCAAGGGACACGTTGGAGCCTCCTCTCCCGCAGGTCGTGGCTTGGAGGCGGCTGCTCCTGTTGAGGACGTGTTCACCGCGAGCGGGACGAGTCAGTGCAGTGACGGCGCTCGTGCTCCGTCTCCTAAACCGTCGTCGCCGTGTGCAGTCAGCGGTTCTCTTTGCTGGGAAATAGGAAGAAATCAATCCTAAAACCACGAGTAGATGTCTTTTCTTCTTAACGAGGTTATTAACACCAAAACTGGCACTGGGCACCGGGGAGGTACAGATAAAGAAGATCCCATCCTGTGGTCCCCCATAGCTCCTGTTTGCCTTCGTTTTCTCTTGTGACTCTGTAAATTCCAATGGTTTCTGGGTCCTGAGACACCTAATCGAATTAGTTGCTTCAAATATAAATAGATGCAGAAACGCCTAACGTTGGAAACATTCTGTTCTGCAGAATGACTTCAGTTTGGGGGTGAAATAGTAGACACGAGTGTCTGACGGAAGCCTGAAGTAGAGTTCTGTCCGTGTAAACCACAGATGAGCGGATGAGAGTTTGGGGCCTGAGGAGAAGCTGCCGTACCTCAAAGAAAATCCGTTCTTTTTGTAAATCTCATTTTAGCCTCTTTAGTTCCAGGCGACACAGACTTGGTTTAGTGTTTCTTTATCTTCGGTTTTGGTGAAGTATCAGTAACGAGTCTCTCAAATGTGAATCTCTCTGCAGAAAGACTTCAGGGTCCAAGAACTCCCTCTGGCTCGCATTAAGAAGATAATGAAACTAGATGAGGATGTGAAGGTACGCTCCTGGGGTCTTCCTTACGTGTTTGCGATCCTTTTGGTGGCTGTTGCGGCCGTAATTCCCCACAATTCCTTACTTACTATTACCATTATTACTATTTTTCAGGCACACTTCCACAGTTGCCCCGAACGCAGTATTACCTGGTTTTGTGTAATTAAACTGAGCTGGGAAGGCAAGATCGTTTGGGCTCCTTGCTGGAGACTCTTGCGTTTTGCTTTCTTCCGGGAAACACCAGTCTGCTGATGAATTCTGTGCTTTTCCTGTTTTTTCCATTTCTTAACTGTTTTTTGTCCTGTTTCCTCCTGGTTTCTCTCTACTCTTCCTTTCCCAAAGCTGTGGAGCGTTTAGCACAAAGAGCGATCTCACGTAGATGCGTGCTACGCTGGCTCAAGTTTCCTGGAAATGCATAAGTAGTAACTGGGGTGGGTAGCAGGGGTGCGCTACCCGTGTCTGAGCTGAGCCCGCGACGTGCGTCTGACGACGGCGACGCGTGACTTGACTGATGAAAACTTACTGACCTCGAAGGGTGGAGGAAAGAATCGCCTGCAGGGCTTGACTCTGGGGCTGCTGCCGTCCTCCCTGGTTTTTAAGTTGGAAAACTGTCAGCCACTTCACTGCTCAGAGGAAAAAGAAGGGTTTGCACTTTCTTCTTCGTGTGACACCTTGGTTGTTAGGGCAACCTTTAACATTTAAATGAGGTCCTGAGAAAGGTGTGTATGTGTGTGTCTCCCTCTCCAAGGGAGCTGTTCATTCGGCCTGGAAGGGGAATGAGTCCAGGTTTCTGGTCCCAGGTCAGTGTCTGAACCCAGTGAGTGCCAAATTGATTAGGAAGGGAAAGGTGAGCTTTTTAATGCCGGAGAAGTCTTTGGCCTGCCTGGAACATTATTGAACAAGAAGGCTGTACCCAGAAGGAAGCCATAATGCCAAGTCAGCTAATAAGAAACTGCTTAATTTGAGTAAAACTTGAACTAGATACTTTTTAAGGAAGAGGAATTTGGTGATGCAGTGTCTTTATTCAGGCCTCCAAACCTCTTTTGCCATTTCAGCACTCACTGAAAATTATATAAATGTTCCAACTCTAAAGAAAGGGCCTGGCTTTCAAACGAGCCCTCAACCTGTCCTCTGGGTTTCTGAGTCGGTGCTTGTGCCAAGGCACTGCCTGGGGACGCTGGTGGAATGTGCACTGCTGCCATTGGCTGGCCTGCTGTCATCCAGCACCGGATGGAGTTGACATCGGCCTAGTCATGGCGGAAGGAGAATTATCATAGAGGCACAGAATGGTTTGGGTTGGAAGAGACCTTAAAAGGTCTCTTTTTGACCCATGTGTAGGGACACCTTCTACTAGCCCAGGTTGCTCCAAGCCTCATCCAGCCTGGCCTTGGACACTCCCAGGGATGGGGCATCCCCAGCTCCTCTGGGCAACCTGTTCTAGCCCCTCCCCACCCTCTGCAGGACATATTTTAGATTTTTTTAGATTTTAATACTGCGTTAACCCGAGGCTGGTAACTCCTTGGGCTTGGCTGGCCAGATGCCCTGTCAGACCCACAGATACTCTGACGTGGAAATTCTCCCGACCTCGCTGTTAATCCGCGCAGCCCTTTGGGTGGGTTTGGCCAACGCAACACAGTTCCTCTGGCCACCCCTCGGCAGGATGAAATGCTGTGGGTACACTGTAACGAAATTGTCCGTTTAATCGCAGATGATTAGTGCGGAAGCTCCCGTGTTGTTCGCCAAAGCAGCTCAGATCTTCATAGCAGAACTGACTCTGCGAGCCTGGATACACACAGAGGATAACAAGCGCAGGACTCTGCAGGTAACGCTGCTCCTACCTTCCCTTCATCTGTTTCCCAAGCTGCTCCCAGCTCTCTGTTTCCATAACGCAAGGCGTGTTTTGTAGACAGTAACTTTAGTACCCGTGTTTATTGCTACAGACCTGTGTACAAAGCCCAGCGGAACGGTGACTGAAATGCTTTTTTCTTAAGTGGTTTGTAAAAATAACAACGAAACCCTCACAAGTGCTGACCGAGGCCTGTCGTGATGGCTCGGAGGGATCTGATACTTCAGAATCATATTTAAATCCTGATCCTAACATATCAGACCTTGACCTGGCTCCGTTTTTATGTCCGAGTGCCTTGCCTTCTGCAGCTGCTGCCGGCCTGGAGCAGCTGCTCTCCGCGTGGACGGTGCGGCTGGAGAAGCATTCAAGAAGAAAATTTCCAGACGAGAGGTCAGAGTTAGGGAAGCCTGTTCCTGAGGACATTGGATTTACCCAATCCTCAGCGTGGAGAATAAAATACGAGATAAATCTGTTGGGTAAACTTTTTCTTCCTGGTGCAGATACTTTACCATATACGCTGCCTGCACAACACAGGAAACATCTCCCTCTGCTTGCTCCGTGATCCTATTTGGCCATTAAACGCCAAGAAAACGCAAGGTTTCAAAGTGCCAGTTGGCCTGCAGTGAGAGGATTGGTTGTCTTTTAGATGTTACCTGCTCGTTAGGCAGCGTGGGCATCTTTGTCTCCAGTCTTGCTCGTGTCTGTGCTTTATCTTCAGCTACAGAGAATGAGGCCTTCAGTGGCTTCTGGAGTCAGCCCCACTTTTCAAGATGGCTTCCAGGAATTTAAAAGGACAGTGATTTTGGTTTGGGGTTGGCTTATTTTGTTGTTGTTTTTTTGATTTAAAGAAATCAGGTTTTTTTAATCTGGGTGTTGTTTCAGGTTTTAAGCAAATACATTTCAGTGGTGACTTACTGCTGGGTAACTCTATTCAGATCTTTAATGCTTTAACCTTTGGATTTCTTTTTTTAGGCAAAGCATAAAAGTAAAGTTAGAAGCTATTTTGAGAAGATACTTACCTTGCCAGTTTTTCATAGCAGCTCCTTGGCTCTCATGCATCCTTTTTCTGATACGTGTTGGGCCAGTTTGCTGAGTGTATGCTTTAATCTCCATACTTTCCTTTACCCTTTTTGCCCTTCCACATGCTGCAGCTTGTTCCCTCCACATCTCCTGGGATTCCTCTGCCCTGGATAAGATCCTCTGACAGTATTATTTTTTTCTTTGTTTTAAATCCCATCCCCAACTCACAGATTTTTACAGGTGTTGCTACTGATACACGGAGCAGTCACCCTGGTCTTTCTGCAAGGCTTCCTCTCGGAGATCTTTGGGATTTTTAAGTTGTGGGGGGTTCTTTAGAAGAATTCCCCTTTTTTAATATGCTAAAAGGTGGTTGTCAGGAGCTCACTGTAATGATTCACATTGTGCAGAGCCTAATTATGCCTGGAGGGTGAGTAAATGACTCTAAAAGCCCGAGTTTGATAAACCCCTTTTTAATGCACATCTTGGAGGTGTCGCTCAGTGCAACGCAGAGTTGTTGGAACTGAGGCAGGGTCTGGGCACCTGGCTTGACCGCTTGGGATGCGGAGAGGAGATTCCCACCTGGCTCAGTCAGAAAGCTCTAACTTTATTGACCCGGTGGCTACACAGACTGCCAAAGCTGAAGAAAGGTTTTTCTCTTCTTGCTGTTTTAGAGGAATGACATTGCCATGGCGATTACGAAGTTCGATCAGTTTGACTTCCTTATCGATATTGTTCCAAGAGATGAACTGAAGCCTCCGAAGCGGCAGGTGAGACAGAACCAACGGCCTCATCTGTCCGTGCGTTGGTGGGATTTCAGTCTCTCATGAAGAGAGTCGATAAAGCAGTACAGAATCAGATTTAAACGTGAGGTTTGGGCCACTCTTTTACATGTTTATTTACAGTAGTTTTCAGGTCCTTAAAGTTTTTTTGTTCTGTGGAAATTGAGCTTGAGTGGTGATTTACAAAAGCCTGACTTGGGGAACTACTGAAGTGACAAACATTTCTACATGTCTCTGATACCAGATGGTGCCAGTGTTAAATTTTCAGCTTCAAAAGGTGTGCTGAGTCTGCATCCTTTGACTTGTGAAGGGAGAAAAGGGCTTCTTTGCTGAGAAGTACCACCTCCTGCATGCATTGGGGCAGTCGTTGCTACTGTAAACATCCTTGACTGGAAGCTGTAAGGTGTTAGAAGGAGCTTTCAGTCGGATGTTTACAGCAGCAGGCTGCTGCGGTCACCTGAGCGTCTCCAAAACCGGTGATTCACAAAGCGTGCGTCCCCCTCCGCGTTTGAGACTTGAAAATGTAACGGGGTGGGTGGACGCTCCATCTTGCTGCTTCAGATGCACAAGGAAACAGATGCAGCTCCTGTAGGCTCATCTCCTTTGCCTAAAAACCTGGTGTTTTGCTGCTAGAAGTTCACCAGCTCGGTAATTGCTCTTCGTACGAGCTGCCCGGCAGATAAAGTGACAGATAAAGTAGATAAGGGCTGTGTTGGCGCCCCTCTTCTAGGGAACAGCTCCGTTGGACAGCGCTGCACTGTGCTTAGCAACTCCTGGATTCGTTGCCCTGGACTCAACTGGACCAAGTTCTTCACTGAGCAGTAAATTTCAGTAGCGTGTGACACCTTCTTTGACTGGTTTTGTGATGCCTGTGCAGTTTTACAGCGTGTTAGCCTTTGAAAAATCCAAGCAGATCCTTAAAATAGCTTCTCAGGGAGTGCTGCTGGAGAGCAGGAACACTGGAAAACTTCTTTCTGGCAAGTGTTGCACTTCAGTTTTTTCTTTGACGAGTGTGTTCGTATTCCAATGTGAATCTGGATAACAGGCACGAAGGTACGTGCTCCAAGCGCAGAGACCAGCGGCTCCACTGTGGACCAAGATTTTGGAGGTTGCTATTTTACTTTTTGTCTGGAAGTCCTCGTGATGCTGCTGCAGTGATGGCCGGAGGGAGGAAATACACACTTCATCCCTCTGATGGTGGCCCGGGTTGGGTTTAACCTCACACTCCGGTTTCCAGCAGCAGCATGACTTTCTGGTAGATGAGGGAAAACACCCTTCCGTGTCACAGTGGGAAGGAGTCCTGCAGGGCAGTGCGTCCTGCTGGGGTCAGCTGTGAGTGACGCCAGCGGCATCCTGAGGCTTCGTTACCGATGTGCTGGGAGCGGTACACACGGTGAGCATCACGTAGGGGAGCTCCACCGAGTTCCCTGCTTTATCCCTGCAGCCGTGCAGCGGAGGGGATTTATCCAAAGATCACTAGTTCAGTATTAAAAAGGCGCCGTGGCGGCGTGCACAGCCCCTCTCGGTGCTTTGCTTAACTGGGGGAAGGAAAAACCGAGGTGGTTTGTTCAGCTTGATGAGCTGCACCGAGGTGGCTGCAGCCTGAAGCAGCGCAGGTTGGTTCTGGCGGTGCAAGTTCGGGTCTTCCGGGCGACACGCTCAGTTACTCTGCTTTGCTGTGCTATTTTTAGAAGTACTCCATGTTTGGGAGGGAGAACGTCGCCCGTATCTTCCTTGCCGGAGCCTTTTGATTCACATCAGAATGTGATGAAAGCACGATCAGTGCTCCAATCAAACGATGCCTGAAGGATTTGAGATGCCTGTGGATCGCCAGGTTAACGTGTCTTGACGGTACCTCACACCAGAGCTGTGTCTTCAGGGCTGCGCGGCACCAGCAGTGAAACCCCGTCGGTTTTTGGGTTGGGGTGGGCTTTGGAGCTCTCCCTCGACAGTACATCCACTGCCCGTGACGCTGCCGAGTCACGAGAAATGCAGCAAACGAGGTTTGTCGGAGAAGGAGCTGCCCGGTAAGAGCGGAGGCCGGGACTCCGCAGTGGAAAATACTCGGTTGTCTCAGCAGAGCTGACAAGTGGCTGCCCGGAGGCTGACCGCGGCGCTTGTTGGCTGGGGGGTACAGTCTGTATTTTCTCTCTACCACGGAAAAGACTGTTTGACAAGTTGGTGTGGGTTACGTGGAAGAGCTGGGAATGGAACCATGACTGTTATGTTGCTCTGGTAACTAAAGCCGCGGCTGGAAAATAAGAGATGGCCAGCGATGCGATACAACCTAGTTGGAGCAGATTTGGATTTAAAGGCATCTTTGCCTGTAGCAAATGCAACTCAACCTGGAGTAGATGCTTACAGAAGTACTCGGTTGCCTTAATTGTTTCAGGATTCAGCTAGGAATTGAGGCTCTAGGAGCTCGGATGGGAGTAGTGCTCTAGGAAGAATGTGTGAAGGACTGGGCTTTACACAGTCGCAGCTCTTCTGTGTCTGCGGATTTATGGTTAACTGGAGGCACCTCCCGTTGAATATATGTACATTGAATTTGTTATCAATCCCTTCCCGAAGGATTTGATGAAGTGAGTGGGAGTAATCAGTGACCTACCGTCTGTAGGAAGTACCGTGTTTGCCTGCAGCGGCTCGCAGCCCCGTGGGACAGCGCTCGTGTTTGCTCAGAGCCCGGCGCAGAAGTCGGTTCTTGATGTTACCGCCAACGGTGAACACCTCTGGGGGGTAATTTTGTGGTAGGCTACAGAGGAACTTCCCAGCAGTCACTCTTTTCTTTAGTCCTGTCCCTGGGAGACCAAGCGAAGGGCTCTTCCTCAAGCTGCTGCCCACCCAGACAGTCCATGGATCTGGTTTAACGGGAATTTTTCTTTCCCTGTCCAGTTGGCTAGACTGAAGGCAACCCACGAGCAGATCCTGGAGTGCAGGGGAATGGAGCAGACTGGTGTAAGTGGGAACCTACCATGCTGTAGCACGTGTAAACATCCTACACTCTCAGCTGTGAACTCGAGGTGGCTGGGAGAGGATTGTTTACGCCTTCTGCCATGGAGTGAACGTCGGGTGAGCTGTGTCGTCCAGAGGGGCAAGAGCCCACTGCTCCTCTGGGGAGCTTAAGAATCTTGATTCGCGAGCGTTAAGGGCTTGCCACTTAACGTAATCTCTGAAAATCTACTTCTTTGCCTAAAATCCCATTAACCGTAAGGGGCTTTTCTCTCCTAAAGATGTGCTTAGATAGAGCAGAACAGCAGCAGCACATCCTATGCGCCTGACAGTGAGCTAGAGAAGGGCCTTTCGTCTCTTCACGCTGTGGAGACGTTCCTGCGCCCAGCAGAATCGGGCTGCGAAGCCACGGTACCAGATGAAATTGTTACAGTTCTGCAAAATCTGGGCTTAAAGAAAGAACGGAAGGTACAACGATTTCAATACAGGCGCGACATCTACGTCAAGTCTGTGAGTTTTATTCCCAGGGGTTTAACAGCAGAGCCAGGTTACGATCTGCCTGGAGCACGTAGGCTAAGGAGAGGGGTTTGTTGACAGCTGAGGCTTTCTAAGTCTTCCTGGTGCATTTGCAATTCATCCTGTGTGAGGGTAACAGGCGCTGATGGAATTTATG
Organism: Eurypyga helias; assembly: GCF_000690775.1. Taxonomy (NCBI): domain Eukaryota; kingdom Metazoa; phylum Chordata; class Aves; order Eurypygiformes; family Eurypygidae; genus Eurypyga; species Eurypyga helias. Next base: position 6,053 of record NW_010245125.1, on the reverse strand, counting down.
GAGGAGGAGTTGCGTGGATTTCCACTGTGGTAATTGTATTCATTTCCTTCTCCTAATGAAGGGGGTAACTGCGTTATTACACGCGGAGTATTGGCAACGCTCTGGATTTCCGTGTAGCTGAATAAATGAGGAAACCCGTTCTGAGTTAGCATTTTGGGTTTGCATTAGTTAAGCTGTTATGAGTGAGGTATTAAGGACACATTCCCGTGGAGCGTGCTTACGGGGGGCTGTTCCAGCTGTGCCTTGGATTGAGCTGTTCTCTCCCCGTTTCCCTGTGCCGCAGGAAGAGGTGCGTCAGGCTGTGACCCCCGCCGAGCCCGTACAGTATTACTTCACGCTTGCTCAGCAGCCTGCCGCAGTGCAGGTTCAGGGCCAGCAGCAAGGCCAGCAGACCACCACGTCGACCACCACGATCCAGCCAGGACAGATCATCATCGCCCAGCCGCAGCAAGGGCAGGTGAGCAGCGGCACGGGGGCTTTGCGGCTCAGCGGAGCCGGTGAAACCCTCGACTCGCCTCGGTGTAACGTCTTGCCGTAGCCTCGCTGCTGAGCACAGTCGGTGACAGTGCAGAAAGGGGTTTCCGGGTCGTGACCGGGTGTTCAGATACCTTGGCAACAAGGCTTGTCTAGGGCCTGTCTAGGTCCTGCGTTCCCTTTGTGGGGATTTAAGCATCAACAAGCGGCAGTGAGTCTAGGAAATCAGTCTATCTGTTACAATCGTTGTGTTTTGTGGTTGTTTCACCCATCCTCACGTGGTTCTTGTCCCTGTTCCGAATGCAGAGCACCCCTGTTACGATGCAGGTGGGAGAAGGGCAGCAGGTGCAGATCGTGCAGGCCCAGCCGCAAGGACAGGCGCAGCAGGCGCAGGGTGGGACCGGGCAGACCATGCAAGTCATGCAGCAGATCATCACCAACACCGGCGAAATCCAGCAAATACCGGTAAGGCTTCAGCGGGAGAGGTGTAACGGTCTCCTGCGCAGAGTGTCCGCTGGTGTTCTGGCATGAGGCTCGCCGTGTCTGCTGCTTTAACTGCAAGAGGAACTTTGGATTGAGTGGTGTTTCCTGCCCTTAGCGAGGAAAACTAACCAGGTGTGAACGAAGGGGGAAATAAATCTCACCCATCCAGCGTAGACGCACTGCCCACTCGCAACACTTTCCCCAGAGCAAAACAGTTAGGATTAGGAAGCAATAAATAAAGCGTTTCCTGGACAGACCTTAGTTCTTCACCGCCGCGTGGTTTCGGTGAAGCACGATCGACTTCTTTGGTCTTTCCTTGCTTCTGCCTCTGCGATCTGAACTCGGGACCTGGCAGACCGAGCGGGAAAGGTGCCATCTGTGAGTCATTAATAACTTCTGTGTTCTAAGAACTGTTCCTACAAAATACTCAGAGCTGGTTGGAGGAATGGCGTTGCAGAACCAGAAAATAGCTCCTCCCTTTCGCATCACTACAGACCCGCTGTGGCCTTAAGAATGGCCT
>NW_010245125.1:0-4560 GCF_000690775.1 Eurypyga helias | reverse complement strand
GTTCTGGCGGGTGTCCTGGGTAAACAAGGGGGTCAAAAAAACGTCACCTTCCCCCCACGCACACGCTGTAACCTATAGTCTCAACAAAGCTGGGTCTTTCAGTCCCCACCTGGAAAATTTCACACCTCTTCAGGAGAAAAACCTCTCTCTGGTTGTGTGTACTTAACCAGCCCCGCAAAGGTCAGGCCAAGCGAGCGAGACCAGCGTTCCCCTTCGCCTCAGGCTTCTGTTAGGAAGGAGCCTGCCCGCGGCTTCGGATCTTCCACGCAAGATCTGCTGAGCTTCCCTCTGCACGTCTGGCTTAAAGGTTTCCATTGTGGCTGTTGCCAGGTTTTTCCAGTTCTCTTCCAAAGTCTTTTCATCCCTTTGGCTGATCCCTGCTGCTTGGCTTAAGGGGTTGGCCAGCACAGAAGTGATTCGCTTGCAAAATGTGGTGGTTTACTGCAATCACCCCTTTTTCTCCTCTGCATTCTCCTCTACCTTCCTTCTATGTTTTCTTCCTTACTTCCTTCACAAACATCTCTCCAAGATCCTTGTTTTTCAAAGCGTTTTGAAGGAGATCTCCACCTCCAGCCTCCATGAATCCGTTACGACAGTTGCAGCCTCCTCCTTGGGTTCAGCAATGAAAGAACAGCTCAGACTGGTTTTCCACTTGCTCCGGTGGATGCTGGAACTCCCTACAAGAGAGGGGCTTGGAGAGCTGCTGGGAGAAGAGAATTCCTTACAAAGTCGCTGTGAGGGGGCCCCGACCTTGTGCAGAAACTACTGTTCTCCACGTGGGTGGATCCCGTTGCGAGTGGTCCCGTGTTTTAGGAGTGGGAGACTGGAGGCTCTTTAATTAGTGTCTGCTGCCACCTCCCTCTTGCCTGGGAGCATCTGGGAACAGGTCGCTGTCACTGGCCCTCGGAAGAGGGGGGCAGCCAGGTGCCAGCGTGGGGTCTCCGCCAGCTGTGAGACTGCAGAGCAGAGCCAGCTGGGAGCAGTGTCGCGCCGAAACGGCCGCGATTCGCACCCTGTGCCTGGCAGAGGGACTGTTTCGGCTGTAATTAGGAGGATTCCTCTCAACCACAGCGGGTTGGAGAATCCCAGCTCGTGCTGCAGGAAGCACCTTTCCCCTCGCTCACTTCCAGCGGGCCAAGTAGGACAGAAGGCGGCACTATGTGCTGGTGCCCTAATCCCGGAAGCGCTTTTGGTGTCACGGGATGAGTCCTTGGGCGCCTGGGTGCCGCTGTCCCTTCTGCTCCCTCTCTGCCGTGCTTTCCTTGTCGTTCCCTTGAGTTTCCTTCCCACCTGGATACCGCTTCCGCTGTCTTCTGACAGTTCCTCTTAGCGCTGGTGTCTGTCCAGGCTCAGCAGGGAATCTCGCACGCCGCAATCCGATGGTTGGAACCGCTTATCAAGCTGGTGGTGCCTCTGGAGGTTGAGGGAATCCCACTAATGCTCTCTGCTGGTTTCCCACGCTCCTTCCCATGCCCCTTCCCCGCTGCGCCTTGCCGTTTTCGCTCTGGGCCTGCAGGTTGCCTGCGCCAAGGCGGCTTTTATTTTTGATCAGTGGAGAGAAGCTGGAAGGAGGAAGCGTGGACAGCGATGAAACAGTCATCACTTGTTTATCCACATCAGTTCAGTGTTAACCTGTGCCTTAGCCAGACCTCACTGAGCAGGTTCTTCCTGGAGCCTACCCTCACTTCTGGCTGAAAGCTCTCTACATCGCATCCACCCATTCGGTTTGTGCAGTTAAAAACTACGCAGGAAGCCCCCGGGGTGGAAAACATGATCCTCGGTGCAGCAACAGATTCTTTACTGAAATGTTTATGCCGCTGTGGAGTTTATTTGCTCTTGAAATAACGTTGGAGCTTCGAGACGCGGCGAAGGCGGCGGCGGTTGCACAGACGCCAAGAGCACATTCTAGGCACTTGAACCTTTGTCAGCGAGCGGTTGTCAGGGATCGTGTGTGTCCTGCTTTCCCCTTTCTACAAGGAAGAAAACCTAAAGTGCTTTTTGTAGATAATAACTCCAGACTGCAAATCTCAGCGTTCTAAAGCCGAATAACGCAAGATACAAGGTGAACAGTAGGATCGATCCCACTGTGACCTCTCTGTTGCTTCCAGATGTGTTTTGGCTGTTTATGTCGCAGGTTACGACACGAGGACGACGTTGTCTTCCCGTCCCACACCCCCAGGCACCTCCCCTCGGGGAGCAAATTTGCATTTTAACGTTGTCCACGCAGCAAGGGTCAGCCTCTGCCAGGTGGGGGTTGACACGTATCGGCATTAAAAGCTACCAAATATATTCCCGGGGGTTTGGCACCTCTTTATGTGACAATTTCCCGTGTGTCGTTCCTATTTTTTGGCAGGAAACAGTTCATAACCGTTTTCTTTATGCGAAATGGTGCAGCCAAGTAGTAACCGGATCCTCGTAGCCAAAAAGAGAAATAAGTGTTCTCGAAGCTCTCTGAGAGCGATTAACAATTGCTTGAGCCGCTAATTGACCAGCCCTCGTTCTGGAGAAAGGAGTAACCCTGGGGCTTCCTCGGGGCTCCGAGAACCAGCAGGAGTTGCGCGGACTTGCCTTGGCAGGGCCCGTGGTAGCCATCTCGGCCGGGAACCCACCGCAGCTTCCCGGTGTCCCGCTCCTCTGGCTTCTGTGGCGGAAAGAAGAAGGCAGGTTGGTGCGTTCCGGGTTCCGCCGTTCCCTGTTTAATTTTCTTTCCCTGCCCCCTCCGCTTGTCTCCAGGTTCAGTTGAATGCTGGCCAGCTGCAGTATATCCGCTTAGCCCAGCCTGTGTCAGGCACCCAGGTAGTCCAGGGGCAGATCCAGACGCTTGCAACCAATGCTCAGCAGGTAGGCACCTCGACAGCAGGCCTGACCCCAGCCGGTAAAGCGGTGTTCCCTAGCTCCTGAAACGGCGAATTCCGGTTGAATTTACCAACTCTTGGGCTAGGATTCCTGCGTTTCTTTTCTTCCTGTTACTTACTTCGGGATGATAAAGCGAGGAGCGTAGCGGAAGCCTCCTTCACCCGTACGTGGAAGGTGCATGCGTGTGCGTGCGTGTGTGTGTGTCGCTGTACAAAGCTCGTGCTGCTTCTGAGCTGGCGGCGGGTGAAACCTCATCCACCTTCTCTTCACTCCCGCTCCTCCTGGCTGGGTGAGGGAGGAGCAGCCGTGCCACCTCTGAAACGTCGGGACCAGCACTGCCTCGTGTTTGTGTCGAGACCGGTCGCTACGGGATTCTTCTCTGCCGTCGGAGGGTAGCAAGGCTGCTGCTTTCCTGTGATCCCGCAGGCCGCCTTCTCCTCTGGAAAGTCAGTGGGGACGTGCTTGTGTTGGGTTTGGAACGGCTGGACCCCGTGTCCTGCGCTCCGGACTCGTGGCTAGCACCCGCCTGGCTGCTGGCCGGGGGGACCAGCCGAGTCTTAGCAGGCGGGGGGGTTTGAGAGTCCAGAAGCTGTTAAAAGGCAGCAGCAGCCTGTTGTTAGCGGGGTTCCGACCCTCCCCACGGCGCTCGGTGATCGCCCTTCTCCTGTCCTTGCAGATAACGCAGACGGAAGTCCAGCAGGGCCAGCAGCAGTTCAGCCAGTTCACAGACGGGCAGGTAAGAACTCGGAGCTCGCGGCTGCGTCCCAGTGAGGCCAGACGGGTAGAGAGACCCTCCTAAAGCCTGGGTGCTGGCTGATCTCCTTGTAAAACACTCCCCCCGACCTTGGCCAGGAGCAGGACAAGCGGATGTTGATCCGCTTGTTTGGGTGTTCGCTCCCAGTTAACCCAGTCCCTCGCGCTCTGCCCGGGGTCCCGTTTAGTCCTGTCCCGTTAGGAACTGAGGCCTCGCCATCTAGCCACCCCCTGTTCTGTCGGTCACCTGAGCATTGGAAACGCGCCGAGTTACTTCGTTACGATTTGGGGACTAATATAGGGCGCTCTGTGGTCTGTTTTGGGGACAGACTTCATTTGGCGCTGCGAGCTGCTGTAACGCCCCCACTGAGCTTTTCTAGGGTGACATATTCCCGAGCACAGCGTGGGGAGCCGGGCGTGACGAGCACTGATGCTCCGTTCCTTCCCTGCTCTCTCCCTACCCAGCAGCTTTACCAGATCCAGCAAGTGACCATGCCAGCGGGCCAGGACATCGCCCAGCCCATGTTCATCCAGTCCACCAACCAGACCTCCGACGGCCAAGCCACGCAGGTGACCGCTGACTGAGCGGGGACGTTGCAGCGGGCCTCTCGGTGCCGACGGGGACGCGTGGCGGCTCCACGGTTGCCGTCCCGCCCCGCTCCCACGAACGCTTCTGTCTATCTGTACGCGGTAGTAAGCCTATAGTAGGCTGCACTCTACACCTTCCTCTGGTGGGTATGGGAATATCCAGCAGGCACTGACAAGGATGCGATGTTTTTATTTGTAGAAATCGCTATTTCAGCGTGTTCAGCCCGTCAAACCGAAAGAGGCAAAAGGCATTTTGTAACATCTCCTTGACCAACGTGCAAAACGGGGGGGGGTGTGTTTTTTAATCCTGTAAAATTATTAAAGGGTACGGCATCTGGTTTGTTGTAAGAGCTTTATTCCTGG
>NW_010245124.1:0-16534 GCF_000690775.1 Eurypyga helias | reverse complement strand
GGTTGGCTTTCTGGGCTGCCAGAATGGAGTGCACCTCCATGGACAGCAGTGTGTATTAATCTGCTCCAGAGTGGACCTCTATGGGCTGTAGAAGAACGACCTACATCATCATGGTCTTCTCCATATGCTTCAGGGTAGTCACTGCTCTGGCACCTAGAGTGCTCCTTCCCCACCTTTTTCACTGCTATTTGTTCTTGCAGCACTGTTTCTCTCAAATATTCTCACCACTGTCTGTCAGCTGGTGTTGCACAGTGTTCTGTATCATTTCTTAAATATGTTGTCATGGAGGCACTACCAACGTCACTGATGGGCTCAGCTTTGATCAGCAGTGGGACTGTCTCTGTCCAACAGGTCCATCCTTTCTTGAGATAGGTAGGTTTTTATTATTTATTTATCTATCAATCAATATGTTTATGAGAATTCAGAAAAATATTTAATCATAGCATCTATCTCAGAACAGAACAGTTATTGGCTGGGTTTTTTTTGTGGTTTTGTTTGTTTGTTTTTGTTTGTTGTGTTGTTTTGTTTTGTTTTGAATCCACCACATTGACCTACTCTTAGACATTTTATTGAACACCATTTTTTGAAACCTTCAGAGGTGTAAATGGTTCTTATATAGGCAGTCCCATCAACTTCTAGAGCAGCTTGAAACTCAGTATCACTCAGGAGTCCTTCAGCAGCTTGCACAATTGGCCCCTTGTTAATTTAAACATTTTGTCTCAGTAGGTTAGCACTAATTTTCTCTCCTCTGACCTTCTGACACTGATTCTTGCTTTGAGTCATGTAGTGTATTAGGAGAAGCTGTGAAAATATTGATTTGATATAGTTTCAGGTTGGGCTCACTGCAAACCACAGCTCTTCACAGGGGCAGGTGATTTCTTTAGTTTCATTCTGAGGTTTCAGTTTTGTCATTATAGGCAGATTTCTTGTTGTTTCCAGTTCTATGAAGTAATGCAATAGTCTATGGGGATAATTATTAGAATTGTTCATGCTAAGTAATTAAACTACAGGGCAAAAATCAGTTTAATTACATTTACTCTATGTCACATGTGGAGGTTGAGTGTTTCTTATCTCCAGAGGTCTTCTGTGATGTTTTCTATAACATTACTTCAATTATCTTTAACCATGTTCTCCAATCCTCAGTTAAGATTTCCTTCTAAAAGGATCTTTAGTTTTCAGCTGTGTTGCTATTACTGATTTTGTTGAAGCTAGAAGAGGAGTCTTAGAAAGGATAAGAAAACAAGGAACAATTTACTAAAATTCCTTCTAACTTACAAAATACTAATATCGCTTTGTTGCTAAGAGTCGCTGTATCTGGAATTCATGCAGTGCATAGAATTATATATGCTCCAGGAGAGGTGTACACCACTGCTCAAAAAAAAAAAAAAAAGTCATAATCAAGGAGAAGGCAATGGTGGGCTCAATTTTATTTCTACACCTGTGAGAACAATTTGTGTATCATAATATACTTGTGTGTTTCACACAGAAGGAATTATAAACTATAGTAGCTAATGCATGGTAAATGATTTTATATCTAATGCACTTATGGACTGATGCATATCAGAATATAGTTGGCATGAGAGTTACTAATATTTGGGCTCAATTTTGCTGCCCAACGCTGTGAGTAAGGAAGGTTTCTTCCCCCTACCCCCACCACATCATTTTGCGATACTAAGCTGTCTGGATTCATGTTGCTGTAATTGATTTAAAACAGTGTTTTTCCCACAGGGGGTGAATTTAGCTACAGATGCCTAAATAGCAAGCTGTATTAGTTGCCCACAAAATGTCATGCTAAAAAAAAGAGCAGCACATCAATAGTCTGTATGCATTTCAAGCTAAAAGAAAACCAACAAGAAGGGTACCAAAATCCAAAAACCTGGAAATACACAATTTATATAATACAATTAATGCCCTCATTTGCTTTCTTACCTCTTCTGTTTTGCTTTGGTTTGGAGGATTTACCTGAAAACTATCAAGCATTTGTCACATATAACTAATATAGCAAGGCAAACACCAAGATTCATCACTTTTTAGTTTAACATTAATTTTCACACAGAACAAAAAGTTACAGTTTTTTGGACTAAGATGAATAAAGAAATTACTTTATAACAAAAAGCAAAACGTGTGTGTGTTCATTCTTGCTAATTAAATAGAGGTAAAGAGTGATAAATAGCTAAAAATTGTGTATATGTGTGTGTTTCCATACGTCTGTCTATGTGTTGGCATAGCTTTGAAGACTGTGAACACTAATATTATTTGTTTATGATGAGAAAGAGGAACTCAGGAACCAAAAGCTTCTTCAGACAACTAGAGGAAGCTCCTCACAGCTGTAGGAGACTTTAACTACCTCAACATCTGCCACAAGGACAACATGGGACAACAATCCAGGTGGGTTTTGTAGAGTTGAAAACAATCTCTAAATCCATGAGTTAACTGAGGCATTTTATTGGACCTGAAGAGGTCACAGGGTTTTGGACCAAGGGTCCTACCACACTTACTTGAGAATCTTCACAACTGGCATTGTGAAGAGCTGAGCATTTTGTGTTGTCTAATTAAAACATATGTATATATATGTATATGTATACATACATTCAATTTTGCAGATATCGACTATGTAAAAGGACTTCTAATCCTTCCACACTCTGCTTTCTTTCTTCTGGGTTGTGGGTTTGTGGTTTGTTTTGTTTGGTTGGTTGGTTGGTTGGTTTGGGTTGGGTTGGGTTGAGTTTGGTTTGGTTTGGTTTTTTCCCAGTTCTAACAGTTTTCATCATAGGTTTCATTGGGTTTTGTTGAACTTCAGCAGACATATATCTCAGTTTCTCAGCTGTTCATTTTTTCACATCAAAAACATCATAGAAACAAAGCATGACTGAGGTTGGCTAGGACCTCTGGAGACTGCCTAATCTAACTCTTCTGCTCAAAGCAAGTTCAATTAGAGGAGGTTTCTTAGAGCTGTGCCCAGTTAGGTGTTGAATACCTCTGCAGATGGAGAATGAACATTTCTTGGCAACATTTTACAGTGTTTGCCTACTTTCACACTTTAAAAGTATTTTCTTATATTTAAACAAAGTTTGTTGTGTTTCTATTTGTACTTATTGCAGCTTGTTCTGTCACGGGATACCAGTGGAAAGACTCTGGATCTGCCTTCTTTATACCATCCTATCAGATATTTATGTAGGTATTTGCATATTAATGAATGCTTGAATAATGTATTATAAATATTTATATTAGTTCTATTTTAAAGCTTTATACTGCAATTTTAAAATGAGGGAATGAAGGAATCCACATTTTTCGTAGATTTTTTTCTTGCTTTTTGTTTTAAATAAATTATCCTGACAGGAAACTGATTCTGAAATCCAAATCAAATTCATACAAATTCTTTTGGTTAATTTGATAAACTAAAATGCTTTGAAGATGAATGAAAGATGGGAAGTATTCTGCACATATTCTGTGTGCATTTGTGCAGAACTTCCTTCAGAATTAGATAAATACGATTTCATTTCAAATAATATTCCAGATAGTTGAACACATAATAAAATTTTATGTTCTTTGATAATGTACTCTGAAGTCTTGATTTAGTGTTTCTGTGCAAATGCAGTTCAGGGTCAATGCTGCTATTTTCATAGAATCATGGAATGGTTTGGGTTGGAAGACACCTTAAAGATCATCTAGTTCCAACCCCCCTGCCATGGGCAGGGACACCTTCCACTAGACGAGGTTGCTCAAAGCCTCATCCAGCCTGGCCTTGAACACTTCCAGGGATGGGGCATCCACAGCTTCTCTGGACAACCTGTTCCAGTGCTTCACCACCTGTTTTTAAATAATATATTTTTAAAATACTTTTGAATAGATAGGTAACACTTCAGCATATTTTTATAACAAATAACTTTTACACTACCTCAAGTTGCAAAATTATGGAAATAGTAGAAAACAATCTTTTCTCAGAACTACTAGAATAATTTGTAGATAAATCTTGGGCTTGTTAGTAATTTCTGTGCTGCCAAGAAAAAGAGTTAGTTGTTCACAGCGGGTGTTTGGTTTCTTTGAAACCTTTTTTGCAGGATGCTATGTAGGAATCATACTAATACACAGTGTAAAGCCACCTATTTTGTTCCTCAGATCCATTTGAAAAGTTGTATCATAGTTCCTACAGGGAAAAATTAGTGCAAAACCTGACCATGTCTCCAAGCTGTGAAGTCTCCTGGCACAGCTTATATTCAATTTGGTTCTCCTTAAGCAGTGAGATTGGTCATTTACTGCATTGGAGGATCCCAAGATCTTGTTGGACTTTAAATCTGGTAGCCTAGGAAAACACTTGCACCTTTATTGGTCATTTGTTACCAGTTAGGCCAGGTATTAGTCAGAAGCCTGATTCTCCTGTCCCCTTAGTAACCTAACCCAAAAGATCAAGCAGAAACAAATACAAGAAACCAAAGCAGTATCATTTAAGTGATAAGCTCACAATTACATCTTGTCACCCAAGTAAGTAGCTTCTCTTAGAGCGAGGCACAAAAAATCTGTCTCGATTTGCACAGAATTTTGGTCTTCTGTTGTAAATGAAAAGCAGTCTGGCTCACCTACATTTTATGTAAACTACTTTGTATCCTAACATAAGGAAATAATGGCTTAAGCCTTAGTAAGGAGTGTGGTCATTCTTTAAAACTCAAACATCAGTCTTGCTTCCTTTTAAACTTAACAGACAGAATATGTGCATCTTACTGACAAGGTTGTTCTTAGCTTTGAAAATAATTTTATTTAATTATAACAAAGGTTACACATTTGTTATAATAACTGCCAAATTGCCTCACACTAACCACCTTTGTTTTATGTAAAGATATGTTTTACAAGCAGATACTTTAATCAGAGGAAAAAAAATCGTCATCTGACAATTGCTAAAAGGATGAGAATAACGTATATATTTTATCTAATTCTTATGTTACAGGCTTGTGGCCTGATTTAGTCTATTCTGAATGCACAGTAAATGTAACAAAGTCATTTTAAAATCATAAACCTCTCAAAAAAGCCAGGCAAGGATCTGCTAATGTGTTGGATGATGGATCTCCTATTTACTATTGATCTCTGCATTCAGATCCAATCCATTCTGAACTAGCAAACATTTTTCATATATTTTTAGAAAATATTGAATAGCTTTTCATCAGTGACAGGACTGTTTTGTCTGTTACTACACAAAGTAGATTAGGAACAACCTACAGCACTTTACAAGAAAAATGAATCTTTTAGAGGCTGAATCTTGTGTGGTATTTCTTGAATGAACCAACTTCACATTCAACCACCCTTGAACTAAAGGAAAACTCAGAGTAAACAACTCAGATGCAATGAGAAAGGTGCTGTATGGGTTATTATGTATGGATATCTACATAGTCCTCTGTTATATGAACATATTATACACAGTGGTTTGAATCAGTGCTGGGGGAGGATTTGATTCAAGCATAGTGGGTACTTGATAATTATAGTTATCTTCTTTATTATGCATCTCACGCAGCTTCTGTTACATCCCACTTGCTACTTGTGGTTTTTTCTCTTCCTCAAACCATCCCATTCCAATGACCATTTCACTGCATCTCACCCTTCTCTGTTTTTTTCTATTCAAGTTTGGATGCACAAATCCCCACTATACTATTAAACTCATCTTTGTGCTCCTTGGCCATTGGATGGCCTGATCTGGATGATGGTAAAAAAAATATTGCACACTTGGTCTAAGTGGGTATGTACTAAACAGTATTTAATAAATAAGTATGGTAGGTGTTCGAGTCTTAAAAAGCTTTCCTTCCAGAATCTTTGTCCTCTTCTTGAGGCCTGTTACTTCCTTCTTGACATTCCTTTCCTATTAAGACTGTGTCATTATATTCCCACAAGACTCAGGAAAGACTAATAATAGAGGGTATGAATATAAGAATGTGATTCAGTCCACTGATTAAGGATTCTAATTTTAGGTATCTACCAGCAGATATCTAGTTGTTTAGTATTGTTTATGCTCCTATTACAGTCAATAGAAGTTGAGGGTAGGACTGAGTTGTGTAAAAGCAGGTATGTAGCACCATGTGATTTTCCCTAAGATGTCCAAGGCATCCACACAGGTCTGACAGGTAAGATACATGACCTACAGGAAACCTCAGTCCTTCTGAAGCAGCAGCAGAAGGCCACAGAATATATTCTAGAGCATTTCACATGACACTCTTGTTTTTATTCTCTTAGCAGTCAGTTTATCCCAGAAAAAAATGGTGGGGCATTATCCCCTCGGTAATGTCTACCTTAGAATGAACTAAATCACCTTAATGCATTTGCCAAGCAACCAAATAAACAAATAAACCCAAAGGACAATAAAATGGGACACTAGCCTCTTTCCCAGTCTTATAGAAATTACACAGATCTTTCTGTTATCCTCTTATTTGCAAGGGAGGGGTTTGTATCTGTGCACGAAGAATGACAGTCTTACTCAAGAACAGTCAAACTGCAGATGCTATATAAGAAAAGGAAATTTAGCAAAATGTTTCTGAACTTATCTACCTCATCATGTTCAACTACAGAAGTCAGGTTGTGTCTTAGAAGCCATTTCACTATCGCTTCTTATAGTGATGGTGACATTAAATAAAAGTACCAACTTCTAATCCTTGTTTAGTGGGGAAACCCCTTCTGCTGCTAGCCTGTAGTCACTTCATTACACGTTATGGTACTTTCAGATAATTCAGTTTTCATAGTGGCCATCTACACAGACTATATACATTAACATAACAGTAAGTGCTTACAGGCAGGCAAATAAGCATAGTGAATATTCTGAGAACATGAAATGTTCAAGAAACATATTCAGTATCTTACTGATTTTCTTTTTTAATTCAAATTTGTTTCTAAAACAAATAAACAAAATAATTTGAAAATCCTGTAACTAACATGAAAATATTTTAAATGTCTGATAGTTATTATTATTAAAAATTACAAATATGCCAAATTGAGTTGATTATATGTATTATTTTTTTCCTCATAAAAGTCATGGTCTCAAAAATCCACTACCTTTTTAACATTGACATTAGATCACATGAAAGAAATAGTCCTGTTTGTGGATTGAAAATTCCTCTAGATCAGTCTACAGAGTAACTGTTCTCTCTTTTAAATATCTGTGGAATAAATTTCATCCTCATCTCCCAGCTGTGTAACTATACCCAAAACCATGCCAGCTAAGATCAGCACTGTTTTTTGAATCTTCCAATCAGTAAACACTGAAATAAAGGTTTCAGCTTTAAAGAATGCATCTACCATAATAATCTGAGCTTTCATTTCTTAAGAAATTCCATTGTCTTTTTTTTCTATCCTGATAACATATTTTTTAAGTTTCCTGTGAAAAAATAAAGTTCCTGAAACACAATTCACTCAAATACTTTTGTCAAACTACAAGTAATTTAGAAATAAATAAATGAAATCTTTTTCCTTAGAATAACAAAATGGGATATTTCAATACTGAAACAATAGGGAATTTTTGCTTCTTTCATTTAATCATGTGGATTATCTCCTAACAGAAAACATTTTATACTTCAAAACAAATTTAATAAGAAGTTCCACCTAGACTTATTCAAAATAAATATGAAAGCCTGTGAAGATTGCAATCTAAGCAGGCTGAAAAAACAATAGTTCAGAGAGGGATGTCTTGGATAACAAAGGACAGTTATCTCAGCTGATACTGCTGGATGCGGCAGAAGCTGCTGTCACAATTTCTCAATTACTTGTGTGCAAGACAGCATGAGACTGGGCTCAACTGTCCCTGCTCATTCCAGCCAACTAGTTCTCAGTAGTCACCTGGTCACTTGTAGCCTTTTCCGAAGTGTCCTACAGGACTCTGACTCTTTTTGAGGGGCTTCTTAAGTAAATAATTCCATGAACTAAGGTGAAACCATCATCCACCAATTACTGTCATGACACTGGGCAGTGAAGGGCTCCTGGCTCAAAGAAAATAATGGCAGCACGAGTAGGGAGAGCAAAATGTTTTCAGAAACTTGAAGGATATTAATTAAATACTCTCCTCTTTTCATTATAAAGGTAATAGATATTCAAAGGGTTATTGAGCTCATTGCTGCATCATGACAAATAAACACAACACCTTTTTCTCCCTTATATGTAGTAAACACATTTTTCTTAGCTTATTTATTAAATATTTTTCTGATGGAGACAATGAAAAAAATAATTCAAAAATCCAACTATGTGTCAACTCACCTTTAAAATGAGATTTAGAAGAGATCACTCTACAAAAATTCTATCTCTTATTCCTGATTTCCTGGTTTACACAGGATTTTTAGTCTGGATCCCAAAGAGTACAAGCGAGAACAACGTGAGGTTTTTGAAGAACTTTGCGATAGGAAAAATTGCTATCAAACTTTGAATCATAACTCCTTGTAGAGCACTTCAGTAATCATATCAAAACAAGTCTCCTCCACCCCAATGAATAATGTCACACTTTGAATAAACATAAAATAGTGAATTATCTGTGGGGTGGAGGTAGATGGGGAAGAGATAATATGTTATAAATATTTTTCCCTCCTTAACAGCAATGGCAGCAGCAGCAGACTTGATTTGAGGTATTTTACTAGCTACTGCATCTAAAATGTTCATATAGACTAAATTATAGTGTCAGGTTCTCCAAGGTTGCTGTACTTGCTTCTACAAGATGATTCTACTTGAAGATGACATAAACAAGCAAATGGAAAATGAAAATATTATGAGTGCTATGAAGCCATAAAATCCTGAACACCATTTATTCATAATTTTATTGTAAACTATTTATAATGAGAAATATATGTATATGCATATGTTCCAGGTTTCATTTGACATTTATTCTACCTCCACTCTTCCTGTTCTGGATAATTATTTCTAGGTCACACGTAGGTCATAAGCTATGGCTTTTAAGACCAACGGACATAATGGAAGGACGTTTTACTTGAAAGAATGGGATATCAGGTTAATGGGAATTGCACTTCCATGCTGTTACAAGGATAAACCTCTCAATTTGCTACCTGATTGTCCCTAGATCACAGATTACTAAACCAATATGGGTTGACATGGCCAAATAGTTTGCTGTCTTGTAGCCAGTAAAAAAGGTGGTATTTGTCATTGGAACTATTTTTCTACAAGGTATGAAACACTAAAGATATAATAGTATTAGCAGAATGGAAGGACAGAGATGTGAAAGGTGATGGAAGAGAAAACAGAATACAGAGTTTAATTTAACCTCTTTGCCATCATAAGATATCTAGGTCAGAAAACACATCCTGATACTCACCAATGACACCATTGTAAACTGACAAAAGTATGTTCTCTTCAATAATGCATAAGATGCATTTAATCTGTTTAAAAAGTGTTGCTGGGATATAATGTCAGAAGACAGTTTCAATGAGTTAAGAGGAAAACAATATAACAATAGCTTTGTTTGAATTTTGCTTTTAAATAGTTTTCAAATTCATAGTAAATCTTTTTGTAGATTAGCTCAATATTTTCAAGATTTAGTCTGTTGAAAAGTGCAATCAATAAACTTTATGCCTGTAATCCATGACAAGTGCATTTGTAACAGTTTACAGGGTCTGAACTTTGCTCTTTGAGAGATGCACTATTTTGCAACGTTCAAAGATTTCACAAATGACAAATAATTAAATAAATCATGTTTAAGTCATCCAAGTAAAAGCTGTGACTTTCTGCAGACTAAACAGTAGACGAATTTAATTAATTATGTCCATTTCTTCAGATAAAATTTATATCAATTCAAGAAAGTTATAAAGAAAAATCCATTTCTGTATTGAGCTCCTATCTTGTCTTTTCTCAGAAAAATTCCCATTAAGTTAAATGACTAATTCTGTGACTACATGTAAACAGGCCCCACATAATTGTTCTGTTAGGCTTCCTCTTTTTTTTTTATTATAATTAATTTTAAACACCTGTTCATAATATATACTGCTTTCAGTACAGCCCACAGTGACAACTGATCACAAATACTCCCATTCTCAACTTCAAAATGAAGACTTTTTATGGTAGTCAAAAAAGTGAAAAATGGCCATCACAGACCTCAGAAATATCAATTGTCTGAATTGGCCATGGGACTGGGATTATTTTCCCATTCCATAGAGATAAACTCACCTGGTTAAACTAATCTAAATAAAGTCCACACTAAAAAATAAATGGAAAGCCATGAGAGATTGATACTACAGTGTTTCTTTCACAGTCACTAAAAAAAGCATTAAATAAAAAAAGGAAATAAATATTATATTTAATTTTCCAAATAATACTATTTTAATAATTGTTATATAACATGATTTGACCATACCAACCCATATTGGTCTGGTAATCTATGATCTAGGCATAAGCAGTTAGCAAACTAAGGGCTTTATTCTTGCAATAGCATGGAAGTGTTGTACCCATTAACCTTAACAAATCCTGTGTAACCATGTCAACTGCTGAAAATTCTCCAGAAATCTTAACAAAGAACAAAACAAACAAAGCAAGAAACAATAAGCTTGCAGTTACAGCTGTTATTCTATAAATAAAAATTACTATTGCAAAATTAAGTAATTGGAAAACATGGACACATACAATCGTATATCATGATCAAGTTTCCTTTCAGCATTAGTATTACTGTCTCTGCGTTCCATAATATAACTTAATTTTTATGTACAAAATTTCCTGAAGGGCATAAATGTATTTTAGCTTTATGCAGGAGTAATTCTGTTTTAAACCATGCATAAAACCTCAATAAACAGAAAAATGTTAATAAATTGTGTATGGGCTGTGACCTTTCCTAGATGTATTTCAGTATTTTTTAACAGTTAAGAAACATTCACTGAAATCAGTTGAGAGAATCTTAGTCTACTTTTTTTTTTGGAAAAATGAATGTTTATCAAATGGACCTGAATTGCTAATAATATTATAGTTCATGCTTGAGAAACCTCACAATTGCCAATGTGAAGAACTGTATATTGTCTCACTGGCGTAATGATGTGGAGAGTGGATTGCATTCACACTTTGCATGACCTTGAAAACAGTTTCCCAGACCAATGCCAGAAACTTTTTTTTTAAATATTTCTGCTGCTGCCAAACATATAGACTAGACAAATAAAAATAAAAATAACAAATAATCATAGTGATAGTAAATGAAACAGTTGGACTCATTGTTTCGAATGTTTTAAGATGAATAAAAGCCCCATAATTATGATCTATAAATTAAAATGCAGAATTTGTCGGACATTTCACTAGGAGGATTTAGGACTACTGATTTCTTATATATTGTAAACCAGAATTTCAATCGCTAATTTTTATAAATATGCATTTAAATATTCATTGAGAGTGTAGGACATTTAACTAGGAAGATTTAGGACTACTGATTTCTTATATATTGTAAACCAGAATTTCAATCGCTAATTTTTATAAATATGCATTTAAATATTCATTGAGAGTGTAGGACATTTAACTAGGAAGATTTAGGACTACTGATTTC
Organism: Eurypyga helias; assembly: GCF_000690775.1. Classification (NCBI taxonomy): domain Eukaryota; kingdom Metazoa; phylum Chordata; class Aves; order Eurypygiformes; family Eurypygidae; genus Eurypyga; species Eurypyga helias. The sequence goes on along the minus strand of NW_010245124.1, from coordinate 5,046 downwards.
TTATATATTGTAAACCAGAATTTCAATCGCTAATTTTTATAAATATGCATTTAAATATTCATTGAGATTCCAGATCCCTTGATTCCATGATTCTAACTTGCAAAGATGCTGTTTGATTCACAAGATGTTTTCAGTAACTTTGAATTCTTTTACTCTATATTCCTAAATTTAACAGAATATACTTTTTCTTTATTTCATGTCATTTATGTCTTGAATGTATTCTATCTCTGTATAGCTTTATCAATCTGTGGTTATTTTCCCACTATGTTGCATGCACACTGACATAATTACTGTGAATTATAAAAATTTCTTTTGCTTCTTAGAATCATAGAATCATAGAATGGTTTGGGTTGGAAGGGACCTTAAAGATCATCTAGTTCCAACCCCCCTGCCATGGGCAGGGACACCTTCCACTAGACCAGGTTGCTCAAAGCCACATCCAGCCTGGCCTTGAAGACAGCCAGGGATGGGGTATCCACAACATCTTTGGGCAACCTGTTCCAGTGCCTCACCACCCTCTCTGTGAAGAACTTCTTCCTGATATCTAATCTAAACCTCCCTGATTTCAGTTTATACCCATTACCGCTTGTCCTATCACTAGAGGCTCTTGTAAAAAGTCCTCTCCCAGAGGATATTAAAAAGTCCTGTCCCAGAGAGAGGACTTTTAAATATATCCTCAGCATTATAGAATCAGTATTTGTCTATGCTATAGTTATTGATCCATTACTCAGCAGTTCTAGTGTCCTTTTTTGAAGAAGACGTAAGGAGGTCTTTATTTTCCCTCTGTTCATACCTCAACCTTCCAGTAACACTATCCAGAATTTTAAAACATTTATTGCAATAATAACTAGGAGAAGGTTACATGGTCCATGCAAATATAAGAGAAATCCTGCTTCCTGATGCAGTGAACAAGGAAGCAAAATAAGCTTTTACCATGAAAGAAAATAATCTGGGTTTACATGCAGCTAGGAAATTCCTAAGCCCTACATAGTTATCTGTTTCACCTTTCGTTTTCACTAGTCTATTTTCCAGCTCTATTTTGGATTTCACTTTTTTTTATTATAGATACTATAAATCCCCTTATATATATATATGTAATTACATGTATATGTAATCTACATTATTTTATGTATTTTTGATGACATTATTCTTGTGTGTATTAAAATTCCCAACATTTTGTTCATATGTACAAATGCTCCATTGTATTTAAGAAAGAATGGCTTGTCATATTACTGAAGAAATGTTCTTGATTCAAAATGGGAATTGACGTTACCGACCTGTGTAAGATTTTACTTTTTTGTACAAGACCCTAAAGCAGGTTAATTCTTCCCAATTATATACTGTTTTGTGGGAAACAAACTCTTTGAAAAATAATAATCTACTTCTCAATCCTGCTACTGCACAGATTCTGCTATATTTACATTTTATAATGATTTTTTAATGCAGTCTGGTTTTAGTTGCTCAAACATTTTAATTTTGCTACACCTTAATGCTGTCTTTGACACTGTCGATGAAAACATTCTGCTTGATCATTTATGAAATTATGTAGGATAAGGTGGCACTGCTTCTGGTTGGTGTCAATCTTATTTATCAAATACATGTTATTTTGTGTCATTACATATTAACTTTTTTCTGTACTGCCCTGGCACATTGTGAGGTCCTTCAGATTTTACACAAACTCATTTTTATTTAGTACACAATAATGTATTTGTTTTAGGTAATTTCTTTTAGGTAATTCATCATTCGGGTATTTCTTCCTTCATGTAAGGTAATTAAAGACATGGGATGTAAATGTACAAAACTGTATAGAAAACCACCAAACACTGGAAGGAACATATTAGTTCTTTGAACATGTATACACACACACAAAAACATGTGTACATGTTCTGGGACAGTCATAAAAATGTTCCTCTTCTTTAGCTGAAGTTAATCAGGAGAATATTATAACTGTGGAATATGTCACATCTGGAAAAGAGACTTTATCAGGGGAAGTTATGAGATTTTTCACAGTTCTAAATCTATAATTATATAATTCTTCTGGATACTTTTCATTTAAAATACAATCATTGATAATTAAGATAAACTGCTGTAGAAATGCACATGGGACTACACAAAAATCGTAAAGTTTCACTTAAAGTATCAGAGTTGATTTATTCATATAAAGCTCTGGATACATCCCTTTAATTTGGTTTACATCAAGTATCTGCACTGATATCAAATCAAGATGCACATTTACTTTTAATAGTAATATAAACAGTTGATGTCTGGCGTATATACTAGAGGTAACACATGATCTCTCTTGCTGTTCCTCCTGAACAACAAAATGTTTAGGACACTCCAGACATTTATTTTCACATGGCAGGGTTTTTTTCTCTGTGAAGCTGATATATGTTAATGGAGAAAAAATGCTTTTTACTCAAGATGTGAGCTATCACCCAGGAAATGCAGTTGCCCGGTTCCAGTTTAAACCTTCTTCATGTTTCTGAATTGTAGTGGAACACTCAAACAGAACACTACGCTGAGCTGAAATGTGTACAATAACCAAGAAAACTCCAAGTTGCTTTGTCACCATGATAACTATACCTTGGATCTAGCCCAGAAATTTTGCCTGGCACAACGTTGCCAGCTATAGAAATTCTGGGAACTTTTTAACGATACTGCTTAGACTACTAAAGGTCCTAGTATAACACAGCAATTCTGAACAAAACAAAAAGAAGTTCTTTTCTCATATAGCTTATTTTTTGTGGGAAGCTGGTATATACTACATCCAAAGAAACATATTTTTATCAGTAAAAGCTGTATCTACATTTAGAGCTTTGGCTGGGATAGCTGTGTTAGCAATCCCTCTCTAGTTTAGAATAGCCCTTAGCTAAAGCAATTAAAGATAATCCTCAGCATGCCTTGAAAGGTTGTTTTTTTCAGCTCTTTTTTACATGATTTTCAGGTGTGTGCTTTTCTCTGCCACCCCTGCAGATCGTGTAATATAGATTGCATACTGATAATGCAGGCTGTTATCTGTAGGTGTTCCTAAATAATGAATAGTCCACTGTAACAGCTTTCCTAAGAAATATCTCGCAAAAGCCAGCTTCAGCCTGGTTTGTTTTTTTTTTTTTGAATAAAATAACTTACAACATTTTTTAAATGGAAGCCTACCTCAAGGCTTTTAAATCTATTCTTGGGCATCTAAGGGTGCCTTTCAAGTCACATTCATTTCAACCTCTAAATTATATTTAGTCCAAAAATAGCCATCTTTCTTTATTCTAGACTGTGTCTGGACAAGCACAAACTCTTGTCCTGAAGCTACAAGGACCTTTATCCAACAATTCAATCGCTATGGAACCAAATCTAGACACAACGTACTCTTACATATCCATATGTGACAGGCAGCAGTATCTGGATTATAGCAAATAAGGAAGCACATTTTACGCTCTTGAGAGTGTGCATCCAGCACACTGTAATAATATTTATGTCTGATCACATCTTCCTCTGGGAAGTATTATGAATAATGTGTTGGTGAGGGTTCTGGGTTTCTTCTCAGCTGTAGTTTGATTTACCTACTTCTTCAGCAGAAACTCCCTTTCCGTTACAGGTATGACCATGCACACAGTAAGAAAAATCTCAAAACAGGGGGGAACATACTTTGTTTAATAACACATTTTTTCCCTAACTGCAATCCATTGTCCTTTCCTTCAATCCATCAGTGTGGCTCATGGGGTTTCTCTCCAGAAAGACTAACTCCTGGAAAAGCTGTACTCATTGTTCTGCCCCACCCTTCATTTTAAACTAGGTTGTAACTTTCTGTAGTCTTTGATGTTTAATTGATCCACATCTAACAGAAGATTTTGCTTACATAAGTCATGTTTCCATTGCCTCAGACACTGTGAAGAATTCTGGAAAATTAAAAGGAGTGGACTCTAAATGATAGTTTGCACATTTTGCAATTGAAGATCAAAATTATCTCAAGCTCTAATTCACCAACAGACATAGAGCCACTAAGTACGACAATTATAGCATCACTGTTTTCTCTTGTTTCTCTTTCTTTCTATAACTTGGATTCTGGGAATATAAAAGGACATACTGTCCTTTTTTTTTTTGTTGTTTTCACAGTCTTGCCTTTGTCTACCAAGGGAATTATATCATTAGTCATCTTGGAATTAGTGTTAAAGTTGTTCCTGCGTGATCTTAAGGAATTTCAGCATACTTAATTTATTGGTCCTTTTCTCTGCTATTCTCAGCTCACTCATTCACTTATTTAAAAGCACAAGCTATATGAACCGTCTTTCCTACCACCCTTGTGTTTGAAAGAAAGCATTGTAAATTATGCTCTTTCCCCCCCACCCCCCCAAAAGGAAACATCTTTGATACAAACACAGGTGGCGTGGCTAGTGTCAACTTACAGTATGTATATTAAGAGGAAAGGAGTTGATACTATAAAAAGAAATATACATATAAAACCCAAAATCACTTAAAATAATATCAAAATAAATACCAGAGAAAGAAATCAAAATGCCAGCATTTTCATTACATATCCTTATGATGATGGTTTTATTCCATGTTAAAAACTCTGTTTGGTATCACTTTTTACACTTAGTGTTACTGTTACTGTATGTTTGCTTCAGACTACTCCTACCATGCTTTACAATCAGGGTTGTCCTCACAGTTAAAAGAAGTATGTGTGTGTATGTATGTGTGTACTTGTGTTTGCCCACGTGTTTGTATACATATACTACATATGTACCAATTTTAAATTATACGTGACACTCTAGTCTCACTTTAATTCATTTTTTCTTTGCCAATAATCTTGTATTTAACTCCTGTATGTTTGAAGACAACCTAGGATATTAGAAAATGTTCTGGCATGTTATGAACAGAACCATCACGTCTCACACAGTGAGAGCACGAGACTCATGACATTTGGTTTGCACCTTCTCTCAGCAGCACTTCTGTAGCATAGGTTTTTACAGTACAAAACTAGATAATTTGTCTCACTTTGTGAACCCACATGCCAATCACAATTGCATGTTGTCGTGGTTTAATTCCGACTAG
>NW_010245123.1:23811-42999 GCF_000690775.1 Eurypyga helias | reverse complement strand
TTCTATGATTCTATGATTCTGGCAGTATCATTAGCCTCCTTTAAAGCTTGAGCTTGAGGCAAAATTTTGGAGTTCTCCTCACATGGAATTGTAGCTTGAAGTATTGTGCGCACTGGCACATGCTGTGCAGCCATGTAAGTTCTTCGTGATTGTGTCACTCATTGCTTCATCTGCAGCTTGTGTATTGTGGGTATTGTGGGCCAGCTCCAGAAAAACCAGCTACTGGATAAGATGGAAACTCTGTGTGGGATGCCAAACCCTTGAGAAATATGATTCCACTGCTCTGGTAGCTGCCTCACTTCAGCTGGCCCACTGCCACAGCGGTGGCCTCCAGTCCCTGAACCTGGTAGCTGGCAGAAAGTGTGGGGGGGTCTGCATACCTCTGAGGTGCTGTTTTGCTTTACGGCATAAAATAAGCCTATGCAAAATAGATATTAAGAGCTCATTGGTTGTCTGTCATTGCAGAAAGGAATATTTTTGCCCAAGAAATAGCCAGAATGTATTGTTTAGTCAATACATGGTAAACACTTTAGATTTGCTTCTGACTAATGAGATAGACAATTTGTTTCATGTTTCCATAAAAAGCATAAAACATGTAATTTCAAATGGGTTCTGAAAGGCTGCTTGCACGCCCATGATCAGCCACTACACCCACGTAGTTCTGCAACTGCCAAAAGTGCTTTTCCGCTGGGGAGAATGTCAGGATTGCAAAAAGAGAAAAGGAAATAAGGCTCGAATAGAAGTAAAATTCAAACTGAATTTGTATCTGTGAGGAGAAAGCTAAAAAAATCTCATCTTTGAAAGAGGAGGCACTTGAAGTAACAGAGACTGGGAAGTGCAGATTATACATACAGGAACAAGTGGTATCGGGGCATTTATTTGTAACTCATATTTGTATGAGGCCATAAGAAATATTTACAGGTAAGGCTGAAATGAAAGATCACTGCTGTAAAAAGGGGGAAAAAATAGTCAAAAGGACAGTAAAATCCTTTTGAGACAAATTGTGTTATAATCAAGTTCTCACAAATCCATAACAATGGCCAAGCTAATTCCTTGAAATGCCAGACATAACTTTCCATGGGCATGGTGGAAAAGTGTAAGCAGATCAGCAGGGAGAAAACAGCCACCACAGTCTGAAAGGGAGTCTTCTCTCACGCTGAGGAAAACCCTCTCCAAAAGCCTTCCCCGCTGGTGCCCAGGCAGGCAGGCAGATGCCTGCCGAGATGACAGCACCCCGAGGCGGGAGAGGCTGTTCTCCTGCCGCGCAGCCCAGAGCACAGATGCAGCATGCGGGGGAACATCTGCCCTCGTGATAGCACAGCAGCTTTCCAAAACAGTCAGTGTTTAAAATCTTAGCATCAACAGCCCTTTAGATGCCTGTGCAGAGGCGTAGGTGGTTGTGTCCTGTTTGCATTCACACCCAAAGGCACCGGCTGCGCTGCCGTGCCAGCGGGGGATGCAGGCGTGGAAAAGGGACCTGGGGAGGAGGGGAACATAGGCAGGGTTGCGCTTCTTTTTTGTGGGACAGGGGCACTGATGTCAGGTGGTAAGAGCAGAGGATTTTGGAGGAAGGTGTCTGGCCGCCTCCCGGTGTCAGAGAAGGGAGAGGAACGGGGGTGACTCAGGAGGCCCATGGGGTGGGCCCCAGGCAGAATGGTAAAATGTCAATAGTAGAGAGAGGGGAAGATGGCTGGTGCTGGAAGGGAAGATAGGAAGAGTGAAGATTTATGAGAGAAATGAGTCAGCAGAAGCCAGTCCATGCCAAGCGGTCCCAGTATGGCATTATCCTGTGCTTTCCCTCGTTCTCCAACACCTGAGACCATATACATCTACTCCGTGCATAGTGAAGATGTGTTGTTTTTGTAAAGCTGCTCCCAGAGGAAATGTTGGCCTGCATTTTTGTCTGAAATGCCACCTGACAATATCAGAAAGACCAAGCATTGCCCAAGGACTAAACTGAAATGTCAGAAGGTGGCTCACAGCAGGACTCTCTAATATTATTCCAGCACAGGCCAGCTGATTGACTTATTGACTCCCTGGAAATATCCTCTAGCGGGATCTACTGCAGAGGTGCTAACAAGAAAGAGCTTATCCCTGTTCTGTAGACTTTAGTACAGAAAACAAATAATCATGTGAGCAACAGAGCTAATGAATCCCAGCCCCTGTTGCCATCTGTTCCATATAGTTGGATTTTGCAGGGTTGACAATAACCTACCCTCTCTAAAGACACTACTGCAGTCTGTCTTTCACCTGACTGCTTATTTTCATGAAACTGTTTTCCAGTGTGGGTTGAAAGTTGCCTGTAGTTCGAAAGTTAACAGAGTGGAATAGACACACAGACGCATACGAACACGCAGTGGCCAAGGAAGCTTTATTTCCTTTGGGGACAAGGCTGAAGAATAAGCTGTAACAATCACTTCCCACAGACAGAAAGAAAATCCGTCAATAAAGAGACAATTTCAACTTAAATGTATCCCCAAGTAATACCGATCTCAATACTTGCTTATGTGCTTAGCTGCTAAAACAGCATATAACACTAATTTTCAGGTGCTTATTTCATTTGCAAACAAACTGTTGAAGAAATAAGACATCATGTCAACAGTCAATGATGGAGTAAGTATTTTGGATTAATTTTGTTCAAAGACTGGATTTCTCTCATACAGTCAGCCAGTTCAATAGAGCCCACTGAGACAGAGTTTGCATTAAAAGGTCCATGTGCTCACAGCAGCACCAGAAACTCGTACCAAAGTGGTACTGGGGGAGCCAAGGATGCACCATATATCAGACACAGCTGGCAGCCAAGCTCTTTCAAGGGAAAGAAATAAATGTCATGACAACCTCACATCTTAAGGATACCCAAGGACTGTCAAATCCAATTTCTCAAATACTTTCATCTTTCCAGAAAACACTGGTTCACATGAAGAGGTTCCCACCTGTGATGAATGACTGATATTTCAGACCTTGCTTGAGGTGGCATGGTGCCTGCCCTGCTCCTGCCTCCCCTTCCCAGGGAACATCCCAGGGAGCAGGGGAAACCCTGTGAAGGAGATTCCAGGCTGGGTGGGACCATCAGAGACTCTGATCTATCCCATGTTCACACCTTGCCTGGCTCCCAACATCAGACTCAGGGGATGGTTAAGGCAGGAGGATCCCAAATGGGACAGCATTTCCCTTGGGCATGGGAACCCCAGCATTAGCAGATTCTTCTCCCTGGTGTTGTGATGGGGACCTAGGGGGTGGTGTGGGTGCCTGTCCTCCTGATGAGTAGGATGTCTTTTGCAGGGAGGAGCTTTGGCAGGGGACAGGGAAGGGATGATTTGTGACCCTGAGGGTCTGGGAGTAATGATGCTTAAAACATGCCTCTTGCCGGTCTGAGCACTTTCCAAAAAGGAGGAATGCCCTCTCTGAAGTGGTGGGAAGACAATCACGAAAGTGAACTGGCATAGCCTGGTTCTAGAGGTAAGAGAGGGATCTAGCTTTGCTTCCCTGCATCATATTACATCATATCATATTGTATTGCATCATATCATAATCATAATTATATTGTATTTTTGCCCCTGGACAAAGATGTTATGCCCCAGCACCAGCTCTTTGGGTAGCTCGTGAAGAGGGCTGTGCTTGCCAGGGTACAGCTGACAGAGGTGCCCTGTGCACACAGTCAACCTCAGCTCATTCGCTGCTATTTAAAAGAAGCACCTTGTATGACTACCTGTGTTGGAACTCAAAGCAAACCCCTCATTACTATTCTGCTAACAACACACCTCCCTTTCCCTTCCCCAGCAGAGAGAACATGAAAAGAGACAAAATCCTGTTGTTCCAGCTTCCCTCTATTACTCATCCTCCTTGTGGCAAGGAACATCTGGTCCTGGCAGATCAGCTGTGACAGAAGCAGTGGTGCCTTGCAGGAATTAATCTAGCTCCTCTCCCCCTACCCCACTTACCCACGAAGCTCCCAGGATACACTGCAATCAAACCCTACAGTGCCTTCTTTTTAAATATTTGTTTTAGAGATATTTTAGCTCTCACTGCTTCCCCCTCTGAAGCTGAGAGCCCAGATCTTCTCCTTCTCTGTGGTGAAGCACTCTTGGACAGTTTTCTGAGCACCTCTGTCTCTTTCTAGCAGCTGTTTCTGCACTGTTTATCACCTGATACCACCCTTCAAGCCAGGAAATGTCCCCAGGTTGCTTTCTGAGTGTCCACATTGTTTTAAAATCTCATGCCATAGAGGCTGTTTGCCACTAGCTGCATGCTGCAAAGCCACAGCCTGCCAAGTGGCGCTGGCAGCCACACCCTCACCTAGACATGGAGAGTCTGCGTGATGCTGTTTGATGTACATCACTGCTAGGGGGGCTGTCGGGTGGGTGCTGCTGTGGGAGAGGTGGGCTGGCATGACGAACATGGTGGTGGGATTAAGTGTGTGGTGGGATTGAGTGGAAATTGAGCTCTTGCTCAATCCATGGCAATCTATCCCTGAAATAAACTGCTTCTTGACTTGGGGTCTAAAGACCACATGAAGCTGTGTCTTTTCCCATGATGTGAGGGGCAAGGCACGCCTATGATATTTACAGATGTTACTGGGAGAGCTTCAGGTCCTAATGCCTTCACCCCGGTTACTCTTATAAAAGTCAGAAGAGATGAGTGTAGTGGAGCACGTATCTGCAGTCCCTCCTCCAGCCCATCCTGCATCAGAAGACTGTTCACACTGGCCCAGCCAAAGGAGTGCACTGGACAAACCAGTATAAGATGGAGAGAGCAGTGATGCAGGGGGCTATCACTAGGCTCTGTGCAGGAGGATCAGCCTGCCCTCCCACCAGCCAGCTTGGGAACAAGGGGATTAAGAATCCTGTGGAGAAGGCAGAGAACTAGAGACCGCTCACCAAAAGCCTTACAGGCACACCTTCCTGTCCCATCCATTTATTGTCCCTTTGGTTCTTCCTCTGCACACAAAGGGGTGTTTGGGCTGCAGGCAAGCAGGAGCCAGGTCAGCAGTCAGTGGTGAAGTAGCACACAGCCTTAATGCCAGGTTTCACATGCTCTGTCTTCACAGCTTCATCACACATGACAGGCTACTGTGTTTACTGGCATACACCAAAGCTCCCATCATCTTGCTGGTTTTTTCCTAATTGTATTCTGTAAATAAGGCCTGCCCCATTCTGTCTGTCTGTCTGTAAGCACTCTCTGACACAAGGTGGGCAGAGTATGCCTTCTGATATGTGGCTCTAAGGGCCTTGTTCCATGCTGGTATAGTGTCCCAGCTGCTCCTGACTCAGCACCTCAAAGAAATGTTATTTCCAGGATGGACATTCAGCCACAATAATTTCTGAATCACTCCAATTTTTAGAAAAATTTAACTTCTTTCCTTTTAAACCTCCAACACTATGACTACCCTCACACACACTGCAAACATATTTTTCTGCACTGGCTCCCATTTTTTCAGTTCTGATTTGACTTTGGTTTTATTGCTGAAATTTTCCTAAGACCATTAGAGTTCCTGTAAAAACACTGACAACGGACAATTAAATAGCAAAACCTGTTGCAAACTCTTTCAGCATCAGATATGCTAGAAAATCCAAAGTGAATATAGTGATGAAGTAAGCTTCAGTAAGAAATGTTCTTAAACACTCTACAGAGGATTATATTGAGCATTTTAGATTGATTTTTAATGTGGTTTTTTCCAGCTGGTTGAGGCAGGATACTGCTGAGACAGATAACAGCCATAAATGCATGTGCCTAGTTAACTTGACAGTTTGCAAACAGTGGAGTGGCAAAGTTCATGAATGGCACAAGGAGCTGTCTCAAGGTCTCGATGTTAGGAACCTGTAACTGTAAGTTACTAGCCACCACAGCTGTAGGGCTCCCACCTTCCTAGCCAGCATCTCCAAGTCACACACACACCCATATGGACTGTACAGCTCTCTCACAATGCAGCTGACGATGTGGTATGCATCAGACCTGATGTGCCTGAGTAGTAGGGCTAACACTTCCCCAAAACATCAGGCTTAATGAAAGCATGAGGTGACTGGGCCAGCTGTGCAGGAGTTCTTCCTGTCCCAGAGGCATCCAGCTTCTTGAGCACGGCAATGAAACACATGCTGTCCCCCACAGCCCCAAATCAGATGCCCTGTGCTGAGAGCTAAGATCTTGTACCATGGCACTGAGGATCTGGGGAGGGCATCAGTCTTTCATTCAGGGAAAATGAGGGAGAGCAACTCAGTGCAGGTGTACATGGCAATGGAAACCATAAGCTGATGCAGCAGGCCCTAAGGCTACCTGGATGCTGCTCTGAGGAGCAAGCGACGTGGCTCAGACGGGTAGTTTCGTGGTCCCTAATGCTGGGGGAGCCTGATTGGATGGCATCCAAGTGGATGAAGTCTGTCTGAGGGAAAATGAGAGCAAGACAGCTTTGTTTACTTTGAGGCACTGGGAGGAAGGATGATTGAGCTGCAGCACAAAGGTCTGTCATTGCCTACTTGTGCTTTTCTGGGAAAATAGGGTTTGCCCACTCTTTCTAAGCAAACAGGACCACAACAAATAAAGACAAGTCTATCAGTTTATCCTCTTCACAGAAACAATCCAAAATGCCTCCAATAAAAGCTAGCAGCTCAGGCCAAAATTGGGCCACATGGTGATTTGTGATTTATCTTTTTGCTTATTTTTCTCCCAGCAATGTAAGCTCAAGATTTTTCATCTTCATCCATATCGAAGGCTGATCTTTTATTTCTTTCCTATTGCTTTCATGTCAGTGTTTGGGATAGAAAATTTATTTGGACAGAAATAGGTAAGCTTTGGTGTTCTTCAATGTGATTTTCAAATGCTTAGTATTGCTATTATGTTTTCTTTTCATCAGAAAAGCAGATTTGTCTTTCTTTTGTAATGAAAGACTAAAAATTGACCAATTGCCAGTTTCTGGTCTTCTTTACTGGGTTCCAGCTGCAGATGTCAGTTTGCTGGCATGCAGTCTAATGCCAGCCCGAGATGAAAAGACACTGCATGCAGCAGAGGCAGAAGGTTTGATGTAGAGTTATATAATGCATTTTGTATTTGCAAAAGGATCAATCTGCCCATGAAGGCCACTCTGCAGAGATTTCCATCTCCAACAGTGAGGAACTGGTGAGGAGGGTTAGAGGGATTCCACTTAAACAAGTAGGAATAATCAGAAGAAGGACCATGAAGAAGTAGGAAAGGGAGTCTACAGAGGAAGAGGAAGAGCAATTTGAAGAGGAATAAGATAAGAGGGAAAGCAGGATAGAATGGAAGATGAGATGGGGAGTCAGCTGTGAACAACAAATATATTGGAGTCTAAAATGCATGGATTGTGTACCATGACAGGAATGGGACAAGATATATGCAAAACATTGAGTGACAAGGCAAAAAAAGGAGTCACTATGTTTGTGTTTACTTCTGCCATTAAGGTCCTAAAAAGCTTATTTTGATTCTCAGTAATGAAAAAGATCTCCAGTGGGGTTTGTAACTAGTTATCAGGGTGATTAAAACAGTGGCCAAAACTCAAGACTGCTGTATGTTAATGATAAATGAGATATGCGCAGAAATTGTCACTTTCAGGGGCTACTCTAAGTTGCAATCCCTTGCTTGACAAATAGTCAAGTGTATCACTGTCTCAGCACAACCACTGAAAACAGATAACTGAGGTTCCCTAAAGGGGATTCAGACTGGGCTGGCTTTGTCACCATACTCATCCATTCTCTTTCATCTTATTACATGGTGTGTTCAAGGTTAAAATCTAGATACCTTAATGTCCTTACAACTCTGTCCATCTAGTCAGTGAGTAACAGAAAACAGACTTCATTGCAAATTGCTGTTCTAAACATTATATATTCATCCTACGCATGCCAGCTTAGTCCAGCCTTGCTTCTCAGCCCCTTGAGTCCATGCAGCTGGGGATAACTTCTCCAGTTCCTGCCTTTTTTTAGGCTAACTTGGTCATTGGATGTAAAATAGGTATTCACATGTGGGCAACATTTCCAAAAGGTTCATTTAAAAGAACAAATTCTTTCATGCCTGGCAGACCAGGCTCTAATTAAGCCTGAGAAGAGGCTAAGAGGCTCTGCAATATGTGTCTGAGTTCTAAGATGCTGTTACAATATTACAGTACTGACTTCTTTCCAATAAGAGAGTTAAGAATAAGATGAAAAAGTCTAAGGGTGTGAAAATCGAGCAAGACTGACAGACTCTAAGAAAGATGTTTAACTACCTCCTGCTGCTCTGTCACAAAGCAAAACCTTTCATTTCTAGCTTTCCCTTTCATGTGTTGTCCTCTATTTGCATGTTTATATCCATTTCCCCATCTGCCTGAGAACAAGTTGTTAAGTTCTCAATTTTGACCCTTACAAGTTGTCCCCACTCAATACAAAGTGTGTTGCACAGATAATTCTCCTGGCTTGCTACTTCCATCACAGCATCTACGCCTTGCACCCTCTCTGCAGTGTATCAGTGTAACTTCATTGGTATTCACTGGCAAGGTACTTTATGGCCCAGGCCTGCTCTGAGTAGTGTATCTTGCACAGTTGTTTCTAATCCCATCCTTGTCCCACAAATTATGTCCATCTTGATCACTCACTTAAGATTTGTGTTCCATTCCATGTCAGTGATTTTTCTATAGACCCTCCACCTTAACATTTGCTTTCTCAGTGCCTTCAAAATTATTTCCTTGTCTTCCTTCATGTTCCTTTTTATGATGCTCCTCTTTCTTTGCGGTTTCTCAAAGGTTTTACCACATAAATCACTACTGTACTGTAGTCACTATTTGGCTCATTTTTTTTCTACCTCACAGTATCTGGATGAGGTTCTTACACCCCACATATTTTGCAGTGTCCACCTGTTGTCTTGCAGTTGTCCCTCGCCTAATCATCTCTCAAATCAAGCTTCAGTAGCCTCTGGAGAATGGGTTCTATGTTTTCCTTATAATTTTAACAGTGATGATGTGAAATGTGCAAACTTGGCAGTCAATTGGAAAGACTATTAGCTGTCAGGTTCTAAAACAGCTATCCTAAACCCAATCTTCTAGATCACATGTAATAACAGTAATTGCTGATAATGAATATGTATAAAGATATATGAAATAACACACATTTGTATGATAAATGTTTAATATCTTCTTTCTTGTAACTTCCCATGAAGATAGAAATGACTACACCAGCATGCAAACAATCTGACCCCTGCAATCACTAAGGACAGCAACAGTATTTCTTTGTCTACAATGAGTCTAATTCTAATTTTCCTCTTGATGAACAAGAACATGTACTTTTCTGTTTTATTATGCTCTGAGTGTTACTTCTCATTGGAAAGACCATGGTAAAAAAGATCATCATAGCTACAACCCTTAGAAAACAATAATTAACAAACATTTTCTTTTGTAAATGAACAGCATTTGTCACTTTTTAGATGGCAAAGTCTTGAGCTCAGGTAGTGTAAAACACAATCATTTCCACCTTTGAGACAGAAGGGTAAGCTTAGGCTAACTGAGCTGTGGGACTGCAGTGTTTTGTCTCCTGGCTGATTATCAGAGTAATTTTGAATTTGGTTCACTTTTGCTGAAACAGAAACTGATACACTCTCTCCAACAACCCTTTTCTTATCTGACCTCAGACCATGGTAAAAAAGATCATCATAGCTACAACCCTTAGAAAACAATAATTAACAAACATTTTCTTTTGTAAATGAACAGCATTTGTCACTTTTTAGATGGCAAAGTCTTGAGCTCAGGTAGTGTAAAACACAATCATTTTGAGACAGAAGGGTAAGCTTAGGCTAACTGAGCTGTGGGACTGCAGTGTTTTGTCTCCTGGCTGATTATCAGAGTAATTTTGAATTTGGTTCACTTTTGCTGAAACAGAAACTGATACACTCTCTCCAACAACCCTTTTCTTATCTGACCTCTCCATTTACTCCCTGATTTTCTGTGCCAAGCTTAGGCTTTTTAAACCTTCCTAAATGAAATTTAAATATGTATTCATATTCTTTTTCTTCTCTTCTTTTTTCTTCATCACAAGGGTATCTGAATAATAAGCCAAATGACCTTTTCTACTAACAAAGCTGAAATGCCAGCACTGTGCACTTTACGAATACATAGCAAGACTCAGAGAGCAGGAAGCCATCAAAAGGGGACAGAGTGGAGCTTGGGGAGATCAGAAGAAATAGAGATGCCAAGTCTGTACAATATCTGGTCTCCGAAAACTCAAGAGAGAGCTAAACACCATGATATGAAAGATGTCCATAGAGTGACCATTGCAGGCATGATTTACAAAGTACAGAAAGAACCTCAAAAATGTGATTTGCAGGAAATCAAGGCTGGATGATGACAGTGATTTTTTATAAAATAATAGAGACATACCTAAAGAAGGACTTGTATGGATGGAAAAGAAATCAGATCTCATGATGCAGAAGAAGGGAAATGTCCCCACATCACTTGGCCAGAGAGATTTGTGTAACTCCCCTTGCACCCATATTGACTGAGAGAACACCGACAGCATCACAGAGATGAGGTGGGGGGGCAAAGAAAGGAGATAATGATAAAGGAAGAGCTCCTCTAATTCATCTTGCATAGAAGATTAAGAGCGAAGGAGGAACATGAAAGAACATGGCAGGTTTCTCACTTCGATTCAAAACTAGTGTTAAAAATGTCAGTATGTCAATAGGCCTAAATTTACAGCTCTTTCAGTCTAGCACCACAAGCTCGCTTGTTCACCACCTTTGTATTTGGTTGGTGATCTTTGTTGACCGTTGTTGACCATTTAGGCTTGTTGACTAGCACTTCAGTTGTGTCTTTCACAGGGAAGTCAATGCTGAAAGCAAAACAATCATTAAGACACAAACCAAAAATAAAAAGACTGCAATAATAGTTCATAATTGGCTTTCAGACATCATCTGAGAACCCACATATTATGTTCCTCAATAGTGTTGGATAATTTAAATGGAGAATTATTTAAATGGATAATTTCAGTGTTAACTTTGCAACAGTTTATGATACTGTGGTGGGCCTGAATGCTCTTCAGTTCAGTGAACAGAGGAAAGCAGACTGGTGAACCAGTTCCAGGGGATATGGAAGAGAAGACCAAGTATTCAGTGTTTCAGAATAAATCACACAAAAGAGAATAATGGGCAGAAAAATCAAACAGGCCATTCTCTTCCCATTTCCCAGGTGCCTGACAGCAGTAGAATCCTGCCACTAAATTTTACCTTTAAAAGCTACCTAATGTGCCTGGTGTTATTTTTTTTTCTGTATAATCCTTATGTTTTAATTGTCTTGGTACCTCTAGGAAAAAAGTATTAAGAATATTTATCTGCAGAATGAAAGCGACTTAAAAAAAAAAAAAACAAAACAGGTAAGACTTTTCGGGACAAACATAAATCAGTAACTACAAGTCCCATTACTGGGACTAGTGCTGAGACCAGTTTAATTAAGCCTCTTTGTTAATAATCTGAATAAGTGAGTCCATACTAAAATCCTCAAGTTTGCAAATGGTACTAAGCTCTTTCCAGCAGTCCAGTGCTGTACCAAGGGCAAGTAATTTCAGAAATAACCCATGTGGGAAAAAAGTGGTAGATGCATTCAAGGCAGAGAAATGTAAAAGTGATGTAAAAATAACCTACAGCGTATCTCCATGATGCTGAACACCCATCTAGCACAGAAGATACCTTGGAGTACTCACTGAGAGAACACAAAATAATTGGCTGAATGAACAGTGGCAACCAAGAAGGCCAGTAAAATATTGAACATCTGTATAAAACCAAGTCTTGTACTATGTTCTGTGGATAGTCCTGGTCTTCATATTCAAGAGGAATGGAGTGGAGTAAGAGAAAGTGCAGAGACAGGCAACTAGAGAAATCAGGACTGTGAAGCATTTGCTTTACACAGAGAGATTCAAAAGCCTGGGGCTCTCTGACTGAGGAGGAGGAGACTGACAAGAGGATGTGACTGAGATATAAAATATTTTGAAGGTGGAAGGTAAAGAGAATGCAAGAACCACAGCACATCTCCCTAATCTTACCTTTAACAACCTTAATGAAACAGTTCTGGGCTGTATCAGTGTAATGGATCACTGAAAGAACTGAAGCTTGCACACCCACCCTAAATGGCATTCACTTTTTGTAGCATTGCAGGGAGAATATTAGGCTGGATGGGGTTTGGTCTGACATGCTAGAATGGTGGTTCTATTGATGGGATCTCTGCCCCAAGGGCTGCATAGTGCAGCCTCCTCAGGCTTTGCCCAGCAAGCACAAAACTATCGAAGGAAAAGGAAACAACTCTGCTTGCAGCTCCCCTATAAATCTTCCCCCAATTGCCACATGTTCACATAATTCCTAATCTGCATAATGTGCAGATTAACTGATTGTAAATTTTTTTTTTTTTTTTTTTGGTAGAGGAGATGACAATACACTGATATAACAGACTATATCTGCTGTGAGTATGTGGATTTTCTCACCCTTTCTGTGTCCAGAATTAGACTGCAGAGTGAAGGTTTTGCGTTTGGTGCTTGCTGTTTAGTGTGACAAAACCTTTCCTTTTTTTATGTAGTCCCAGATACAGCCCTTAACCACAAGCATTCATATGAGATTAATAGCCGCATGGATAAAATCTTTCCTCTAGTGAATGAATGATTCTGTTAGAATCATAGAGAGAAGCCTACTGTTATCTTTATTTTCACATTTGAAGAACCATTAACTTCTGATGGGACTGCCAGAGCTTCTATTTAATGAGGAACTGTTTACACTGACAACTGCATTCAGGCTACTGAAATATTTGCACTGGCTCAGTTAGATGAATAACACAAAAAATCCTTACTATCCTTCTTACCCATTAAATAGTAACGGTGCTTATGTGAGGTAACATACTGTTGCAAACTGATCTTATGTTCATTAATGCGTGATCCCTGAGTCACGGCTTCCCCTATGTAAAATGGAACAATAGCAATAAGAAATTGGCTATAAAAGTAATGTTTTCTTCCACGACAGTGAAGTTGAGGAGATGAGCAATGATTGTGCACTTAAATCACTCAGATGTTTTGCTGAAGTACTTCAGTAACTTCCCTGTGTGTGAATACACACTGAAATGGATATGTAGATAGTTGTTTGGCTCATCAGCTTAAAAAAGTTCTGCAAGAAGACTAAGCTAATTTCATCAGAAGGCTATTAATGGGTAATAGATATGGTACCCAAAAGGTTGTCTGTATGAAGAGTGTATTAGACCATGTTCTTATTTCCTTGATAAATGGAACACATAAGAAGCAAAGGAAATCTTCCTAACTCCTACTCACTTTATCAGTGAAGACTTAATTGCCCTCTCTCACTCGGGCTGATGCACATACAAAGAAATCCATTAACAGAGTTTGGTGGGATACAATTGGTGTGAAGGAGGAATTAACCTCCATTGCCTAAGTCTGAGAATGATGCAGGCCTCAGTGAGTTATCTTATGATTTATCTGTTTTAGAGAATGTGTTCAGTTTTTCCTAAGTATACGATTTTTTATTATGGCTGTTGTTATTAATAAGATTTATGATTAAGATAAAAATCAAACAGGGAATACTATGAAGAAAAGAACTGATAGTAAGTTTTTTCGACAGCTGAAGGAGATGTCTGTGAGATGACACTGTCAGCCTGCCTAATACCACAGCACAATTAAAAGAGAGATTTTTGACTAAAACATGGGGCTACTGACTCTAGGCAAAACAGAATGAATCAGAGAAAGGCAATATTTAGAACAACTTGGTAGTTTTTTGAGTCTGAGCTATCAGACAGGGAGGTTTATCTAATCTTTTATTATTACCATGTATAAGACACCATTACAACATTCATTTCAGCTGCTCTATGTTTGCTGCAATGGATATGACTCTGTGCCTAGGCCATCCCAAACAGAATTATGCATGACCTGTCCCAAAAAACCTCAGCCAGGTTCTGAAAAGCTTTAGCCTACTTCAGACCCTTGCCAGCCTTACCAGAGAGTGAGGAGGAAATGTAAAGGCCCTAGATGCTGCTGAAATGAACAAACTACATAAAAGATGCGAGCATCTAATCTCCAAGGCATCTGCAAATGCTTGTTCCAGAACATTGTAACTTCCTACCTGGACAACTGTATGCAATGGAAAATGTGACTGATGCAGTATTTGCTGCCTGCCATACTATAGATATGAAGAGTGAAAGTGTATGGCTGCCGTATATGCAACCGGTACAAAGATGTATACGAGATGCATAGCCCTAAAAATCTGACCAACTAATATAATATCTGCATACTCATCTAGGTATATGCCACCAGGGCAGTAATGATGACAGTCAGGACGTGGGTGACAGCGGCTAAACTCTGGACTTCTGAAGGTAATCCAAAATGAAGGTCTACCACAGTAGACCAAAGCTCCTTTTACCATCCTTCTCACACACTGTAAATTTGCTTTTTGTGTCTCTTGGTTTCTCTGTGCTTGCAACAGAAAGGCGTAAATACTGTTTAGATACTCCAGTGGCTTTTTTTATAATGACAAGGCAAGGAGAGCAGCCCTGGTTTTCATTCAAACTCTTCTGCAGCCAAGAGTTTAGCACCAGAGCACATAGAAGTGAACCTAAAATCTCCAGAAGCTACATTCCTGTAGTGTCTTTCAGCCAGTAATGGACAGTAATTAATTTCCCTCCCTTGCAATGGCTTCTTTGTCTAAAAAAAAAAAAAAAATCCACCAAAAAAACCAACAGGGAAGCAGGGTAACTAATATTCATTGGTTATCCTCATGAAGTCAGGGAGTTTCCAAGGCAAGCTAGGTGAATTAAGCCCTGGAGAAAGGCAAGCATTATGTTGCCTGCTATATCCTTGCCTTACTATCTCCTGATTCATAAATCAAATGTTTTGTCTCCCTTTAGGATGTGACAGCCAGGTAAGTGATACGAGTCACTGCCTCACTGCAAGGCAGAAGATGACAAAAGAGCTGCCTCTTGCCCCTCTGGCAGAGCTAACTTACTATACATGTAACTCAAATTGAGGTAAAACTGACTTTATGGGGAGATGGGCTCAGAACGTGTCACATGCTGTGGGGTAGCAGGTTTGCAATCAATGGTTATGAGAAACCATGCAAAAGTCTCACAGGAAACCTGAATCTCAGGAGATCAATAAATTCTCATAATAATCAAAATCATGCAAAGAGCTGAGTTTCAAAGAGGAACATTGAGGCTGATGTTAATACAATGTGATAGTTTGGTTTGTGAAACACTCAGCTTGAAAAGGACACAGTCCTGGTGGGGAAGTTTTCAGTATATCTGAGCTTAAGCGTTCAGATATTAAGGACTGTCCAGCATGTACACCTCTACTTTTAGTTCATCCTCATTTAACCACTGTTTCTGCCACATCAATATTTTTCTACCACTGCTTCATAAAAAAATTTTTCTTTGGATTAGATGTGAGGGAGTGACTCACAGTAAACCTTGCATTCAGCCGGAGTAGAGAATCTTTGTTTTGTATCCACAGATAATTTGATTTCTACTCACTTGGTTGCTATGCCAAATAATTTAATGAATGTTTTCTGAAACAAAATGTCAGCCTGTGGCATGATTGCAAACTGTTCAATAGATGTATACTTACCTGTGTTCATTACTCTTGCAGATCTGCATTCAAACACTGGCTGATCTCAATGATTGATGTAAACATTCAGCTTCATAAATTACCTGTGCTTTCAATTAAGCCTTTTCTATAGCTAACTCTACCAGATTATCTGGGACATATACAATCTGGATGTATATTTAAATGAATAGAACATTACAGACAAAAATAAAAAACAAACAAACAAAAAACCACAACAACAACAACAAAACAACAAAACAAAAATACACACACACACACAAAAAAAATCACCACCAAAAAACCAAAACCACAACAAAAAACCCACACCCAAGACAGGCTAGATGTTGTGAGCCCAGTGAAAACCAGCGGCAGGCAGGGAAGAATACTTTCTCCCCAGCTGCAGCAAGCACACAGCTTCTTCTAGACTGGAGATCAACCTAGTCTTGCATATTAAAAATACCCTGCTAAATTCTGAAGTTTGTTGGCAACTTGCTCCCTGAACTAAAATCTGTGGCAAAGGGGACATAGGATTTAGGAGGTTCAAAAGGTTCCCCCTGGTATGGAAACACAGACACATTTTACAGGAACCAGCTCTCCTGTCCAAGTTTCCTAAGGTGGGTTTGAGTGACAGAGACCAGTGCAAGACATGAAGATTTTTTTCTTCAGTCTATCTATCACTTTTAACCTAAGACAGAGATTCATCTCTTCATGGTTAGAAGTGCGATTCATTCATTCTGCTCTTTTTAATTTTAATAAATATTTTCAATGGGTTTTGGGTTTTTTTTCTCTTCTAGATCTGTTCCTTAAGCCCCATAGTAGCCTGTGTCAGAGATGAAACCAAGAAATGACTCTGCAAATACAAAATTAAATTTTCCTCTCCTATACAGCTTCAGATGACATCAGTCCCATGTTTTTTGCCTCAAAGGCCCATGGACAGCACCATGGTCGTTATGGACAGCATGTCTAAGCTAAGCCAGTTGTCCAAATTCCCTAGGTTTCTCTAGGAAAACAGGGACTTCCAGAGGGCAATTCAACGAACATTTTTGGCTGGATAAGAGGAATACCATCAAAGAGTCCTAGGAAGAGACCCACCTGTGGCTCGCAGCACAGTCAAGTTAGACAGGGAAAGGCAGGATCAACAGAGTGCACTAGGAGCAAAACCAGCAGCACACAGTCCACAGGCATTTATGGTTACAGCCACTGTGAAATACTTGGCTAGGAGTGAATTATTTGTTCAAATAAGGTGAGCTTCAACAAAACCCAGCAACTCATGATTTTGGCACATACGGATATGTTGGCACCATGCTTTGCTTTACTTGGTGCTGCCTTTGCAGCATTTTTTGTCTCTTCAGAACCTAGTGCTATTTCCCAAGAAGGAATCTTTCCTGGAAATCCTGAAGTCTCAGCAACGTAAGGTTTCAGGGCAAAATTTGTCTAATGTTGAATCCCAGGAATAGAATGGTAGTAGAAAGTTAAAATATGAATTTTCAACCAAAACAAAATTTTATTGAAATTTGATAGCAATTTCAGGGTTGCTGGTTAAAAGGGTTGAAAAGGGCAGAAGGCAGTGCAGTACCACAAGATCTATTCCCTTAGGAAATCAAGCAAGCAATACACTTCAAATTTTCTACTAACCAATTTGTATGAGGAATAAAATGGAAATTTCTCTTCTTAAGCATACTTTGTAAAGCATGCCAAGCAAGACCACACTGATGTATCAAAAGGTGGAGAAGACAATGTTCAGAAAGAAGGAAATTTGTATGTGATACTGCTGCAGGCAAAAGAATGGCATAATTAAACAACAACAACAACAACAACACACAAAAAACCCATGAATTTTCAACCTGGTATGATAAAATTACCTGTTTGCAATTAAGTTGCACTGGACAAACTCCGTCACATGTTGCATTTCAACAGCATATTTTCTAAGACCAGATGGTTAAGCGGTATGCTTCGCAAGTGCCACATTTTAGCAACTTGGAAAGGGTGTTACTTTTGATCTTCATTTTCATTTACTTAAACAATAATAATGAAAGAACAAGATGCTTCAGTCAGACTCTGGTTAATGGTTAAAAATTGTGCTCTGGAGTATTGGGCTCTTTCAAGTCAGTTTATTGATTCCTATAACATAGCTTACACCTAATTAGTTTTTTGTCTTACTATAGAAAATGTATATGAAATAACCACATGCATATAAGGTCAAATCCTGAAATTTGTGTTCAGCTTTCAGTTCTATATTTTATGAAGTAACACTCTCACTGAAGTACACAAACACAGAGCACTCTGCATGTTGTGGAAGATCCAGCAGAACAGAGTCCTGAATTTCATTCAAACCACCCAGCTCCCAAACAAGTGTGTTCATCCCTGGGCTACAGGTCAGTTCAGAATGTGTTTATGTTAATCACGCTTATTTTAACCTGGAATATCATCTTGGATATGGGGAGCTTTCCCAAGGAAATTTTTCACAACTGGTACATACCTTCTGAAAGTTTCATGTCTGAGAAAATCATGTTTTGTAACACAGGAAAAATATAACCCAATTCCCAATCCACTCTGTGTTACAGAGGTTGAGAACTGCTGACACTGGGACGTCGCTGTACAAAGAGTGAGGGTGGAATTAATTTGCTCAGACTGACATATCCACAAAGCAGACATGAAATTAGCAACCCTCCAGTCTCCTTATTATCACCAGACAAAAACAAGCACTTGTAAGGTGAGGCACATCCCATCCTATCATGCACAGCTAAACCAGATCAGATGATACAAATGCCAGACATGCCATTTTCACCCTGTTATTTCAAGGGACTTTAGTGGTGACCAGCTGAGATATTTCTGCAGCAAGGTGAGGCAAATCCCAGTTCCCTCCCTTTCTCTGGAGGGATAAGGTCACAGGGAAAGGAAGTCACACCTGTTGTCACGCTCCAGATCCATCACCAGGGCAGTGGCAGAAACCAGGCTGCATCCACATTTCCTGAGCCACTGGCCCCTCAGAAACACCTTAACTCCATCCAGGACTCTGTGGCAATGCTGATGGGTATTTGGAGTTAGTGGAAAAATCATTCACTTCAGCTGTAACAAAACTCCTTCAGTATTGCCCCGTGAATTAGGCACTCTGCTTACTTGAAATACCTTATGGCTGATAGAAACCTCAGCCTGGCTTTTGGACCCAGAAACCCTCACTGGGGATTACTTGGCAACTGATGTACCATAAGATGCAACTGTTTCTTTTAAGATACTGATTTAATTAGAATTAAGTGACATTCAGCACAGTGAACATTTTCATCTTGATCATCAAAAGTAACACCCACACAATAATACAGCTGTTGTTTTCCAACTCTTCCACTCAAAAGTGTTTCCCAAATGTGTCCATTTGTTATAATGAAGTACTGTCTTGCCAGCTGTTTCTTCCATGATTAGTTTGGTCTGCTTCAAGCTCCATGAATTTGCTTTACATTGTCAGGACTAACCTCCATCTCTTCAAGCCTGTGCTCAAGGAACCCTAGCACACAACACTTGTCTGTCTCAAGCTTCCGCCGCCTTTCTCAGCTCACTACATCAGTCTTTCCAAGAAGTTTCAACAGTAAGGGGATTTTGAAATCTTTATTGAAACTTAACCCTGACCTTACTCAGTGGA
>NW_010245123.1:0-23780 GCF_000690775.1 Eurypyga helias | reverse complement strand
AAAGAGACAAATCAAATCCATGATGCTTAACTGTTATACGTGACCAGAGACCCTAGGAAAACCTCTGCTCAGGAGGGCTCATTTGCTGCCCCATCCTTGCAGATGGCTCAGCTCACACCTCTTGATCAGCACACGTGGTGCCACACCCCTCTTGACCCCACCACTAAACTGGTCCCGTTGTTTTCCTGCCCAACATGTCTCTAATGCTGTCTGCAAATGGCTGGAGGTTTCTTAACATCTCCTTACATAAGGAACCAGGAAGAAACCAGTTGGAGGGAGCACTTTGGGATTCAGTCTTCCGTGAGTAAAGTCACAGTATCCCTTTGAACATGTACGCTGACTGAGGGACCATTCTGAGCTTCAGTCTTCCCGGCAGCAGAGCAACTCCCACTATATTGAAACTAGCAATTCATGGATGCAAAGCGAATGTCAGTTTGGATTTACAGCTCCCTCTAAACTTCATTGGACTTGAACATCTACTTAAAGGGTTCCCATTTTTATTCTTTTCTGCAACATTAGCTCTGTCTTTCAGCCCCAGTGAAAATCATCTGGCCTCTCTTTGAATGAATTGACTCTGAGTGGCTAATTCATTACTGCACTATAGGGAAAAATTATCACAGAAACTTTCTGCCAAACATCCTGATAGCCAGCTGATGCAGAATAGTCAGCATCAGTGGAGCGATCATTCCTTGATATCTGTCAGATTGCGTGTATCAGTAAGACTATTTATTTGAATAAGTGCTGGCAGCATCTGTAACCTCTTCAGAGCACAATGCCACAAATTTGTTGACAAAGTTGTACAAATCAACACACCGCATATTCTTTTTCTAGTTTGGGGGGAAGAGGTTTCATTATTAGCAATGTATTGTAAGATTTATATTACGAGCATAAGAGCATTTGTACAAATGTCCAGTAGCCCATTCTCCTGTCTGTACTGCAGACTAATACCAAAAAGCTTTAGGAAACCACATAAGAAACAGAGGAGATAGATTATGCTTTTTCTCCTCATGTAACCTCTGAGCAACCTGTGACTTAGGGATGTCCTGAACTCATAGCTACATGTGTGTGTTTAATCAGAACCGGTAGATTTTCACACCATGTATAATCTTCTTTTAATCCATTTATAGACTTTGCTGCCACATATCTGGTAAACATTAATTTCACTACTTAATTATGCATTTGGTAAAAAAATACTCTTTTACATTATACTGACCCCTGAAAATCTCACTGACCACCTCTTAGAGTTTGTGTTATGAGCAACAATAAATGAATGCTCTTTAATCACTTATGTGTCCTAACATTTATTTTATAATCTACTGTCTTATACCTCCTCAGACATTTTTTTTTTCCTGCCCCAGCCTGTTAATTTCTTCACAGGGAGACTGACTTGGGGTGTCGATCATCTTCATTTCCCTTCTCTGCAGCTTTTCTTTCTACTATGGACTGAGACTTAAGACCAAAATTGTATTCAATATTCAAAATGTAGACACACAATGGATTTATACACAGCATAATAAGATTTTTCTGGTTTGTTCTCTACTCTGTTCATAATGATTCCCACTTGGTTGTTGGTTTTGGGGGTTTTTGACCACTGCCAAGACCGAACTATTCTTTACAAAGAATGAACAGGGACAATCTCTGTTCTGAATGATAATGGCTAATTTTGAGCTCAAAATCGTGTAAATATAGTTAAAGTTGGTTTTCCTTATGTGTCCTATTTTGCATTCTATCAACACTGAATTTCATTTGCTATTTTACTATCCAGTTTCTCAATAAAGTAAAATCCTCTAAAAGTCTCTTTGTCGGGCTTTCTTTTTTCCTGTCTAATTTCTGACCTGCAGCCAACATCATCACCTTACTATTCATTCCTCTTACATATCATTTATAAAGACAAATTTCTTTTGTACTCCATCAGTAACCTTTCCATTTTAAAGACTGACTTCTTATTCTTAGCATTTAGTTCCTGTCCTTTAACAAGCTTTTGATCCTGGAAAGAAACTTTCCTCTTATAATCATTTACAGAATCTTTGGTGAGGGAACTTGTTAAAACCTTTTTGGAAAACAGCATATACCATCTCCTTACTGACTCCTTACAAGAGTCTACTAATGACAGTAAATATTCCCTTTGGAAAACTTGGAAATCTGGAAAATGCTGACTCTTCTCCATTTCATCATATTTATCCAGGAGTCTACTGATTTCTTCCAATTTTCTTGGTAAAGAAGACATCAAAGATATGATCCTCAACAACTTCTTTCACTTGGTCTTTTTTTTTTTAAATTTGTCATCATGCTTGGACCATTTTGTTCTCATTGTAGCAAGACTGGTTTAAGAAAGTTACACACGCCAGAAATATTAACCTGGGATTTTTGTATCTGAATCTTTGAGAATACTGGGAAGAATGTTATCTTTTGTTTATGACTATTCCTTCTATAAGTTTTGTTCTAAGAGTTCTTCAAGCACTCCACTTTGAGATCGTTCTATTGATCCAAGGGAGAAATTTCTTTTTTACATCATTTGCAATAAATTTTAAAGTTTAACATCTGTTCTTTTGATGCCAGTTGTGATAATACATTATACATTGTATTGTTTGTCAATTAAATATTTGAATCTCTTTAATCAAAACAGGGTAATTCCCTAGGAAGATTAAAAAAAAATTACTAGAGCAATCAAAGAACAATACTTGCCTCAGTTTTATCAAATTCATACTTTAGCCTAGAAGCCTAAGTGACTGGAGCAGGATGACAGCTCCCCAGATTTAAATAGCTTGTAGCAGTTTGAGATCTGTTTAATTGATAAAGTACATGAAGCCACTGCTCATTATTCTCAGTGAAGGTTTTGTAACTGGGGTCCATATTGTTTTTGAGCATCAGATTGATGTGAAAACAAAAGTCATGTGGGAGAATGATATGCATTATTGACTGCACTGCAGGGAGTATGAAGGCAGAAAGGAGTGCATTAGTGTTTACATACAGCTGAGCTAAAGAAAGATGCCAAATGCTCCCCACTAAGAAGTATTTGAGCCATGACCTCTAACTAGCAATTTTCATTTTAGCCAACATACTCTTTTTCAGTTTAATTCAGATTGCTGCTAATGGCAAGCCTTACTTCTTTCATGCTCATTTTACAAGCTGTTTAAATACCTGAAAACTGTTGAGCTGCTGGAGAGGATCATTAAGGGAAAAAAGTATCTGGTAAAAAAGGTATGTGAAACTGCTGCTTTCAGTACTTTGAGACCAAAAAGCAGAGTTACCTCTATGTGAGATTTTCTTCTTCCTTTAAAAGCCTTACAAAGTATCGTAAGGTGGCTCAGTTTATTGTCAAAGGTACAACACCACTGCCCAAGGGCAGCCATAAGTACCTGTCTCTCATGTGGAGATGCCAGGGACACTGGCTCAGGGAGGACGTCTGGAGTTCAGAAGCACATTCTGGGAGAAGATGAGCTTACTTGCTTCAATTCCTTTCATGTTTTCTTATTTCTGGGAAGAACAGATGTGCTTATTTTACCTAAACTTAGGAAAGGGAGAAAGTTTAAACGCTGTACCAGTGACTTCATGGGAATGTCACAGCTCCCACAGGGTGTAAACAAGAGGAGTAGCACCAAAGGAACATGTTTGGGGTTGGTTTTTGCCTCCCCCCAACTGCAGGGCCTGGGAAAAGGGAGAAGTGGGACTGGAAGTATGGCTGTCTTCAAAAGCAACCTGCCACCTCAAACCTAAAAGGGGAGGGAAGGAGGAAAGAGAGATCACACCTGCAAGAGGAACTTGGTGTCATTCTTTAGACACATTGTTAAAACCACAGTCTTGGCAGATCATATCTTCTTCCCAAGGATCACCTGGAAATTGTTCACCAGGAATCCCATGGACAGAGCTGGAGACAGCAGGAGGGAGAAGGGTGCTTCTTGCTTTTTTCATGAGCAAAGCATCCTTGTTGTATATTCGATAGGCAAAGGGTGATTTGAATCACTTCAGGGAACTGCTGTCTTGGTTTTCTCCCAAGAGCTGTAAAATCCAACTTCATCTCTCCATTGGTTTCCTGATGAGGGGCTGCCTTGTTAGCAGCTTTAGGGCATTGCCATATTATGGGAAATATGTAAAACCAAACCTGATTCTGTCTTTGGCAGGTTTCTGTCACTACATCCTAGTTTATGTTCCCAGTGTGACTCAGGAGATCACTAATGACAAGTGGAAAAAGACCATAAATCTTCACAATTATTCCAACATCCTTTTTTAAAATATAATTTTGTTGACATTTGACTTAATTTTGCCCTTGAATTTCATGTTAGTGTCTTCCACTGGAAACACTAAATAAATGTGAGTTATATCCAGGAACAATGAATCAGATATTGATTATGTTTGATAGCTGTTTTACATATGTCAGAGGGACAGGAGCCACCTTGCTGAACTTGTCCTGGGGAGCCCCAGCTTTATTTCCTGCCTCTATTTCCTCTTATGGTTTACATGAATGCCAGGCCTGCTGTTGATATATTCTCTGTCAGTAGAGAATAAGGAAGGAAAAGGGGAAAATTACCTCCATATCACCTGCTGATCTGAAAATGCTCAACCACAAACATCAAAATCAGGAATCTTTGCCACTGGAGAGCATGTATTTTCTTATTCATTATTACTAAATATATATGTAAGTAAAGATATGCATCTATAGCTATGTATAATATAATATATATTACAATGCAGCATTTTTATATATAGTGCATGTTATATGACTATTATAATTATCAACACTGGATCTCAGGGTTGATGGCAGGAAGCACGAAAAGTTTTGTAGCCTGATCTCTCAGTCCCAGAAGAGTGACTAGCCTGATGCTTCACCAGATTTGGCCATCCTCTGATCTTGAGCTTTCCTTCACCCAACAGCAACCAATAGCACCTGATTCCTAGGAAGAGGGTAAGTAGTGATACCAGGAGGTCTCCTTTGCTGTGTAGAGCACAAGAGGTTATGCCACAGGTCTTGTCCTGGCATCCCCCACATCCCCAGCTCCTCTCTTGAAGGCTAAGCATCCACGAGGCGTGGGAGAGAAACGCAGGAAGGAACAGGGCTTAGGGTGGTCACCCAAGATCCTCTTATACACACACACACGCACATAGGTAACTACTGCAAATTTATGCCTTAAGACATGAAGGGGACACATTACTTTTGTTTTTCTAAATGCTTCATTTTCTAAAACATGTTTTAGTATGTAGGAACCCTGATAACAGAATACTGGTGCAATAAGCATAATTAGAAAGAACAAGTGAGTGAAAATTTCAGTAAGAGGAGGGTTTTGTAATAGACACCATAAAACTTGTGAAGTTTGTGCATTGGTGACAACATCAGAGACTTGGCCGTGTTTTAACCAAAGGGAGGCAGGGCAATGAGGGGCTTGTGCACGCAAGTAAATGTCTCACAAGGACAAAAAGAGAGAAGCCAAACCTGACACTCCTGATAGCTGTAAGGTACCAGGTAACAGGCCAAGTGAAACCCTCTGCAGGTCTGTGCTCCTCTCGGTTTATGACCTATAAAGAAGTGAGCAGAGACACATCCATTACATTTCTAAAATATGCTGTGCTCATGACAAGCATATTCCAGCTCAGTCTATGGACTGACTTACTGATATAAAGGAAATAATATTTCAAACAAAACCATTCTCCTTTGGCCTCAGTTTTTTTTTTTTTTTATTATGAAGATTGAGACCTAATAAGTCATCTCTGCCAAATATCGCTCTTCTGATGCTGTCAAATGGTTTGTGGTGATGAATTTCTGGTCTGGGCAAGTACATGAAAACTAGAAAGTAATTTCACAGAGTCCTGTACAAGTATATATTTGTTGAGTGGACATTAGATGATATCAGAAAATAAAGTTTATGACACTTCTCCTGGAATCTGATATCTGTTATTTATCAGATTTATGAGGAAAAAAAAGTTTCCACAAACCTCAGATCACAGCTGTAGCTATAGTAATATCCTTAATTACTTTTTTTTTCCTTTACTTTGGGTTGTGCTGTAGAGGGTCCTTCTGGCAGAAAAGTAATCAAGTATATTTATAGATGTGGCAGTTGGACATAGTGAAATGCTTTGAAAAATAAAAACATAAATACACCCCAAGATTGGACATGATCATTTGTTTCATAGTCAATATAAACACAGTTTGTTTCTCTTACCTATCCTAAGTGTATGTAAGAAAATACCACAGCACAACAGATGATTGTTTAATTTGTGAATAATATTTTTCTATAGAAAATCAGCTTTGCAGCAGAAAGGTAGAATAACATTTCAGAATTATCAAACTGCCCACATACCTCATTTTATCATTCTCTGAGCTAAGGTTTTTAATCTCATTCAAAAGGTTTGGAAGTAAAATGTGAATTTGCTGTTCCAAATCAGAAGCAAAATCTCTGCTACCAAATTATTTGAATGATGAATCATTTGAACATTTTAGTGAAAAGGATGGATCATCTGTTCTTCAGAAGTACCATAATTTGGGGTTTTTTTCTATTTTGGACAGAAATAATCAATTCTTACATTGTTTGGGGTTTTAATGTCAAAATTGACAAGCCTGGTATAAAAATATGTCCTGTCCAACTTCAGGAAAAGCCAGCTGAGATACTCTGAATTGTGCCAGAGTACCTGATAGGTACCAGGACAATATGCTTTCAAAGGTGTATCTCCCAGATCGTAATATGTTCAAGTTACCCGGGCTTTGTAATTATTCCCAAGGAGATTCCTTGGATATACATGAATATTCAACCTTCCCTGAAACCAACGGCTTTTGGAGAAGTCTAGAAACAACTTCGTAAATTCAGACCAATACTCTGGTTTAAAGCACATGCACGTTAAGCAACCGTGTAAGTGGCATGGTGGTAAGGTTTGAGCACCCATGAATTAGAAGCACTGGTATGTGGACATCAGGGCATCATAGTACATTTAATGGAGAGAATTCACTGGGAGATCAGTTCATGGTTTGGATTAGTGATGAGCCAGAAGGTAGGAATGAGCCTGGATGTTACCTCCTGCTAAGCAGCATAAATGAACTGAAGGTAAATATTTTCTGAAATCCAAGAAACTATGGTTAATGTGCTGTTTATTTCCTTTCTGGCTTGATACCAAATCAGAGACTTTGCAGCAGCTCTAGAACTACACCAACTACACCATCATTTTCTTCTGTGAGGAAATGTCTGTATTTTTAGAGCAAGGGGTGGCCATCAGTGTGGTCTCTGGGCAGGTACTGGAAATTATTAACCTGAATGGGCACCAGCCAGGCTTCAGAGACTCTGTATAGGCTGCCTTCGGTAAGTGTTTCTTGAGGAAACCGAGTGCAACATAGAATCACAGAATGGTTTGGGTTGGAAGGGACCTTAAAGACCATCTAGTTCCAACCCCCCTGCCATGGGCAGGGACACCTTCCACTAGACCAGGTTGCTCAAACCCTCGTCCAGCCTGGCCTTGAACTCTTCCAGGGATGGGGCATCCACAGCTTCTCTGAGCAACCTGTTCCAGTCCCTCCCCACCCTCTCCAGGAAGAACATCTTCCTGATACCTAATCTAACCCTCCCCGCTTTCAGTTTAAACTTATTACCGCCTGCCCTGTCACTACAGGCCCTTGTAAAAAGTCCCCTCCCAGCTTCCTTGTCGGCCCCTTCAGGTACTGGAAGGCTGCAATAAGGTCTCCCCGGAGCCTTCTCTTCTCCAGGCTGAACAAGCCCAATTCTTCCAACCTTTCTTCATGTATGAATTCTCTCAGCCTTTCTTCATTTGACATGAATGTAATGTTCCTAGGGAGTCATTAGGACAAAGTCTTAATAGGTATCTATGACTGGGAAGTATCTATAATACAGACACAAAAAAGCCAAAAATACATTTGAGGGAAGAACTTGCAAAAAGGAAGGAAGAGGGATACTGAGTGAGATATCCACATCTTTCTGTGTGCTGCAAGCGCCTGACCAATTCAGGGCTGAAGTGCTTGGGCTGACGAGTCCCTGTCTTCAGCATTTCAGCCCAAGCCCCCACCAAACAGCCATCTCTGCAGACATGCTGGCCTCATTGCTATGGGGCTCTTATCCTGCCACAGACAGTGTGAGGCTGCACAGCCCTGCAGGGAGCTGTTTGTTTGCTTTTTAAATACCCATAGTCTCA
Source organism: Eurypyga helias (assembly GCF_000690775.1). NCBI lineage: Eukaryota > Metazoa > Chordata > Aves > Eurypygiformes > Eurypygidae > Eurypyga > Eurypyga helias. The sequence continues at coordinate 15,653 of NW_010245123.1, read as the reverse complement.
AACAGAAATGCTGTTTTCTTTGGCTACCAAACTCCCAAAATGGGCTCAATGCGATAGAGCTCCTCAATAAATTCATCTCCTGATGTAGAGCACACTGCAAGAATACTTTTGATGGCTAACTTTGGCATTAGATCAACATCTGAACTCTTTACAGAAATAAGAAATCGAGCAGGGTAGCTCTGCGTAGCTCTGAACTGCAAATTATATCCCTTGAGCTGAGACCAAAGAAGTGGGAAGGAGGGGGCAGGCTGTGATAGCAGGTCCTTGTGGCCATGGGACTGGGGGTGACTCTGCTGCAGTGTTTCCACGTTTGTACCTGACACCCTCACGGCTGTTCCGCTCAGCCTGAGGCACGATGATGAGCTAAAAAACATCTGAAATGTAGCTGAATGAGCTGATGTCAAACAGTACGAAATGTCAGTTCTCAGCAAGGGCAATAACACTGCTGGGACATGAATCATCTGTTGGGACAGAGCCAGACAGCAGCAAATTGCAGGCCTAATAACAGAAAATATAAATTGAATATGGTAGGTGTGATTAAGTTTCAGGGCAAATACCTGCCAAATGCAACTATAAGAATTGTAACGCAGAGGACAAGGTAGAGCAGAGCCAGTGTGAGAGTGACTGCTGAAGCTGAGGTGCATTTTAATCAGTGAGCCAGTGCTAATCTTCACTTCGCTAAAGGGAAGAGCCAGCTGAGGCTGCCGAGGGCAGCTCTGGAGAGGCACAGCTTTGGGAAAGCAAAACCGCTTGGCTTCCCGCAGCACAGTCTGCGATGCAGAGTGGCAGAAATACTGGCAGAGGTTCCGGTTGTAAACTCAGCAGCAGCAGCAGCAGGTGGGAATGTCATAAGCACGACGTTTTCCACAAAACGTTTCATCTTGTGACTCAACTCACCCCCTGGGAAGCCCAGCATCATCCTAATCTATGTCCATTTTTGTATAAATAAACGTTTGGTTGAAATTCCCCTTTCTTTGTGAGGATACGTTAAATGTGGGCCACTGTGAACCTCACGCCTGCTCACCTACACTTTCCCTGGCCTGCCCCTGTGCCCCACAGCCAGTAAGACACACTCCTCCTATCTGGCCACTCCACACACCCCACGCTCCTGCCCCCAAAGCTACTAAGCATCAACTCCAGTATCCTCTCCTGCATGTCATCCCTTGCCTCTGCAGTTCATGGGCCACCATGGTGACAACAGTTGGGCATCCAAGGGACCCTAGGGCCTGGAAACCCTTTTGGGGATAGAGCAGCGTGAGCTGGGGCACTGGGAGGGAAGAGGAAGGACTTTCCTCCACCCAGAGCAGAAAGACCAAAACCCACTGGAAACAGCAGCAGAAGAGGGAGCATGATGGGGGCCCCCATTCAAAACAGTGGGAATCATGGGATATAGCATTTTGGCATCAATATAACCCCACAGAAGGATGAGCACAGCTCCAAGTGCTGCTGCAAAATAACCCAGCCAGAGGTCTGTGCTCAGAGATGTCCCTGTGACAAACACCTGATCTGTCAACCTATGAGCTAACTTCCAATGTGAAGCCTTGACAGACCTTAGAATGATGTTTTGTCATTATGGAAAAACACCCTGTACCTGCTGAGGGTCTAGTGGAAGGTCCAAAATGGGGAAGGGGGTGTGTGTGTGTGTGTGCGTGTGTGCTTTCTAGAGGCTACAAGAACTGTCTTGGTCACACACTGAATCTTGGCACACAGGCATAAATTCTGAAAATGAGAGTAATACCAACCCTCAAGAAAATTTTTCCCTCACAGAAACAAGTAAAAAGTGATGAGTAAGTTAGACAAAGCAGATGATACCCATCAGCGGTTTTTCAGCCTTTGTTATTTGAAAAAGAGCATCGGTGGTACAGCAACATTTTTCTTGATAAGCAGAAAACAAATGCATTGGGTTAATAACTAACTGGCTTGTGCCTCAGAAAGTAACAGATAAGAATGCTTTTATTTAGGCATAATGGAATATTTTAAAAAATAAACTTAAAATGCAACATAACGTAGAGAGTTACTTCAGTGAAGTGCTGGTGTAAGTTGTTACCTTTGCTGTTACATAAACACCAAGAAGAATCTCTTCCAAGGGATAACAGGGCTGGCCTCAGTAAATAGCTGCACTCTAATTTCCATCTGACAATTAAACATGCCAACCACTGAGTAAGAATATTATGCAATGTAAATCCCATTCCAGTAGGGGTTTTCACCTGAGGTAATCAAATCTCCATATGTTGATAGACAAATGTCTGACATACTCAGCTTTATAAATCTGATTAAGCCTATATTTAAGACATATTTTCAGAATTATGCCATAGCACAAACTACAGCTACTTTCCTGGGTATTTTTTAAGACAGGAGGCCGTTCCATCACCTTCAAATTCAGAAACTGCATATGCAACTAGAGATTAGACAAACACCCTTACTTTAGGTCTGTAATCTCCAGAAACAAACTAATGTCCTCCTGTCTTAGCTTGAATTCAGCATCAGGGAGGCTATTAAAGGAAGAAGAGGGAAGGGAAGGGGAAGGGGAAGGGACAAAATCTGTGTACATAAATAACAGTTGAAGTTGTGAAGGATTGTTTGTTTGAGTTTTTCTGAGCATTTCTGTAACCTAGCTACAGAATTTCTGATATGTGCTTTCCCCCTATTGAAAATACTTGTCAACATCTGTGACACATAAAAGAAATCTCAGGACACAAGCAAGCGTGAATTTTCCAAGTAAGAGTCCTTTGAAACATGCATATAGCTTATTTTAATCATATAATTTGTACCCTGGGATAGCGCTCTCCCAGTATTAACAACTTCTTTCTGTACAGGTAATGGTATGCAGGTAACAGTCATTTGCTTCTGATTTGTTTGGAACCACTATTTAAATTTTCACAGAATTTTGACCCAGTGATTTAAGAATTTGTAAATTCTATGAAATTACTTGCAGGGAGAAGGGTGAGTTTACCAGAAGAATGACAGCACAAATGAGTATATTTAAAGTAAAACCTGGTGGGGGGTGGGGGGGAGGAAATTGAAAAAGTAACAACACAAAGGCAAGAAAATTCATATGTGGAGAAATAAATCCCTTAATTTAATGGAGAAAGCTTTTATCTGGTTTTGACTGTTATGAAGTATATTTGTCATAGTGGGTAGACTATAAACTGTTATGTCAGCATGCTGATTATGAACTAAATGTGATGATTTAGACTGTGGCATGTGCAAAAAACATTTTAAGGATATATACTGACCTTGAGTACACACAGGAATATATTGAAGAAAACCACAGAGACTTAACCCTAAAGCGACTTTAAGACTTCTATCTGCAGTCACACAGGGGCTGTGGAGGCTTCAGTAGAACTCAGAGACAGCCAAGCATGAAACTGCTGAAACAACTTTGACTCATAAAACGTGGGAGTCACAGATTAAGGGTTTTTTTCTCATATTTCTGCTATTGTCCCATATTGTGAACAACAAGTGAACCTTAATCTGTTCATAAACATCCATGTTTGGTTTCCTTCCACCTTTTTGTAACACCATAAATTGGGTCTTTCTGTTCTGAGTGTCAAATAATTTCTCTAGTAAACATGCAATAATGTAGAAAAGTAAGTAAATTGATGGTTTTATTCCTAATTCAGGAAAATTGTTTCTTTTTTGTTGTTGTATTGGGCTTCCCACCATAGTCATCATCCATGAAAATTAAAGAAAAGATAAATACTGCCAGTATTTGAAAATTACTTTCTTGAAAAAAAGTTGAAGAAACCAAAGAAGAAGCCAAACTGAACACAAGCAAGAAACAGTAATTACTCAAATCTCTGCCCTTCTTATACGCCTCATTCTGAAGGACTTCTAAGAGGGATTAGTTTTTTTTGTGAGAAAATTTACCCTCAACAGGGAGTGAAGAACTTTATCTCCCAAACTCTCCCAAAGCTCTGCTTCAGACTGCCAAAGTTCCAACACCTTATGTATGGGCAAACTTAATTTTAAAGGTGCAAGTTCTCCTTGGTGTAACTGCTTGGGTTTGAAATAACCCGAACATGTCTGTGTACAGACAAACCTTATGAAAGTTTAAAAAAAAAAAAAAAAGTAAAACAGTTCTCACAAGCCATTCGAGGAGCTATAAAGGCCACTGGGCCATCAGTAAAAGCTCCTAAATCTAGTTATTTCCCCTCATGCGCCTGTGCCCCCTCTCTCTCCAGTGCCACGCTCCCCCAGCCACCATCTCTTCTGCAGAAGTGCTGGCCCCCTCCACCTCACCCCTGCAGGGACAGCCCAGGTTTCAGTGTCCCTTGTTCACTTGCTTGCAGAGGTGAAAGGGGGAGGCTGGATAAGCACTGTCAGCGTGAGGCAGGTGGTGAAGAAAGTATATTTTAGCTCAGTTAGGGGGAACCTTTCAGCCCTGCTCTCTCCACGGAGAGGAGTTTCCTCCTTCTGACGTGGCTGAAGCCGCCGCCTTCTCATTAAATCAGCATATTTTGGGCTCATGTTAATCATACCTCCGGCTCCTGGTTGTACAACCTGCACTATGTAAAACTGGAAATTGCCCAAGAGCTCTCAGAAAATTATCTGATCTATTTAGAACTATAACTTTCTTTTATTCAACTATTTTCTGAAAAGTGATTTTAAGCTCCATCCTTTGAATAGAAAGTCCATATCAGATCAGTTCTTGAACACAATCTATAGCATTTAATAACCCATTATCTCTCCCAGTCAATAAAATTTCTTCTTTAAAACCTCAGGGAAGCAATTCTTGCAGCTGAGTTTGGTGAGATATTTGCTAATGTATTGCCAAGTAACAATTATATTGACTGGGGAATTCAGCTCTTTGTATGTTACTCGTCATGCTATCACATTAAAAAAGATATCGGGAGTTAATTAAATAAAACATTGTTTAAAGACACCTAAGATAAATCTATCAAAAGAAATATACTTCAAGCATTTAAAGAACCACCAAAGTTTATCACATTGACATGAAATGGAAGTTAGATAAAGAGGTTTAACATTTCTTTTAGAACATTTTCTAATCTTTAGGATGCTTTAGTGAAAGTATGTACTGAAAAGCTATTTAAAGTAAAGGCTGGATTTCTTTAGGCAGAAGAAATCAGAAGAAGGTCAATCTTTAAAACATAGTTTATATTGGTTTTAAAACATCCTTGACATTTCACTCTGCTAAAAAGTAAAACACCCTAACATATTTTTCTTTTAGTCAATTTTTCCCTAGCTAAGTGGTATTTGTTTTCTTGGGATAAAACTTCAGCCATTCCTGTGCCAGCTCCTTATCTATTTACTAAAGGGTTTCCATTTCTGTAAGGGGGTTGCTGCCTGTTTGTCCTTTGAGAAAGCAGTTGCTGGCTGATACTCTGCCCCAGGAGCTGGAGGTGCTCTTTCCAGCTAGCCTGCGATGTACAGCACCCCTGGCAACCCAGTAACACACCGGGGGAGAAGGGAGACAAGTGGCGACTCTCACGGACAAAGCAGTTGTTAGGGTGTGCTGAGCACATCTGTAGACACCTGGTAATGTATCTAATATGTAAGTTTGCATATTTAAACAACATTTTATATAATAGCAGATTTGAACAGAATGGGTTTAAATTTAAAGTGAGGAGATTTAGGTTGGATATCAGGAAGAAGTTCTTCATGGAGAGGGTGGTGAGGCACCGGAACAGGTTGCCCAGAGAAGCTGTGGATGCCCCATCCCTGGAAGTGTTCAAGGCCAGGCTGGATGAGGCTTTGAGCAACCTGGTCTAGTAGAAGGTGTCCCTGCCCATGGCAGGGGGGTTGGAACTAGATGGGCTTTAAGGTCCCTTCCAACCCAAACCATTCTAGGATTCCATGAAACACAAGGAGTCTTGGATGAAGAGGCTGGTGCAGAGACAGTAAGGAAACAGCAAACAGGCACACTGACTGAGAACAAAGGGATAATAGCTATCAGGTACCCCAAGTGCCCATGTCTAGCAAGAGCAATTAGCAGCATTTAACATAGTTCAGTAGAAGCTGTAGGAGAAAATCCTTACATTCACTGCAGAAGATGACTCTGGATATGATTTAGATGGTTGTATCCTCAAATTGTATGTGTAACGAAGGGAAAGCAAAAATGAGTGCAAGCCAGAAGCAAAGGCAGCATTGAGAAGAGAGGGATGCTGCTGCAAGGCTGACCACAGCTCAAATCTCTGGACACATCTGGGGAATTCCAAAGGACGATAGAGCAAGTTATTGCACAACTTTTTGCTATTGAGCCTTATTTCTTCTGGAGATTTTAATTTTTCTATTCTTTTTACTGGAAAGCTGATCTGAATCCTGTTATATAAGTACCTAGGGTTTGGGGTTTTTGTTTTTGTTGTTGTTGTTTAGATGGGGTTTTGGTCATTAAGCTTGTATGTGAGGTGGAGCAAGTGGATTCAGGTGCAACCAAGGACACTCCATCTTTCTGTCAGCAGTGGGACCAGATAAAACAACATAGCTGGAAACCCATGATCGACATGTGTCCTTCCATATTCATGGGACACCCAAGAGAACCATGGTCTCTGTGATGTAAAAGAATTGTGTTTGAGGTCCTAGATTTTTTAAGAAAGATTCTCTGCAATGGCTATAAACTAGGAAAACCCCAGAACATCTCTTAAAGATTTCTGTTCAAATATCGCTTACAAAGACTTACATTTCCCCAACCAAGTTCATAGAAGCACAGGTGGTAAAGCAAACTAGGAGGGTTAAAGAAGCACAGCAGGTATTCTAAGGCCAAGGGTGTAACCCTTTTTGTCTCTTGAGGTTTGTTGTGAATGACAGAAAACAGAAACATCCTGTAACTCCTTTGATTAGCCTCTCATTTAATAAAATATCTATAACCAAAAATGTAAGTAAAGAGTTTGTAATCTCCAGGCATGTACGAAAGCAATTGTTATTGTTTTTTAATACACAAGCAAGTTTATAATGATTCAACAACTAAATATGATTTGTCAAGAACAAATTCTATCAAACCAATCTAATTATCTTCTATGATAGGGTAACAGACTTCACAGACAGGAGAGGAGGGAGAACTAGATGCTGCTTATGACTTCAATTTTGAAGAGGTATTTGTCATAGCTGGGGACTGTGTGGATGAAAAACTGGCTGGAAAACAATATTCAGAAAGATGTTATCATTAATTCATTGTCAAAGAAAACCAGGATTTAGCAGGAGACTCTTTTGAATACGGTTTTGCCCAGTACTTTGCATAATAACTGAGCTGATAAAATGACACTTAAGAAGTCTGCAGGGCACACGGCTCTAAGAAAGACCAAAGGTACATTTGAGTGCAGGGTTAGATTCTGAATTTCTATGACCCACTGAGGAAACAGCTTGGAAAACATGAAAAATTTAGTGAGACAAGCTAACTTGCTGCATAGGCAGAAATCATCACAAAGGCAGGACAAAGAGCACCTGGCTGGCCTGTTTTTCGTCAAAATGAGATCTGGTGGTGGTTGTGAGACCAACACTGAGCCATTGATAATGTCAGTCTGTGGCAGAAAAAAAAAAGCCAGATTTAATACAGGGTTGTTTAAATACAAAGATCCTGGAAAACAAACAGAAAAACCCCTCTGCTCTACTCAACTTTCATACAGCCTCCATTAACAGTTTTTAGTCCATCACTGGAGGTTTTTCTTGACATTAATTTAGGCAAACATTGATTAGAAAGGATGTAAGTGTAGTTAATACTGTCTTGGAAAGAGGAATGAACTAGCTGATTTATTGAAGTCTCTTCAAAAAGCCCTATTTTTCCATTATTTCAATGTAAGAATAAAATACAACAACAATATTTACCACACTCTCTCAGTGCTACAGTTCCCTCTGTTGTACTTTCCTTTTTTACGTACTCCTTTCCCTTCATCCTGGGATGCCCATGGTAAGGGAAATGCTGTCTTCCCTCTGCTCTTCTCCTTTGGTGGCATACTGTCTTGTCTTGATCTTCCTCTGTTTTTCACCCCTGCTGTGTCCTTCACAAACCCCTGTCCTGTTGCTTCATTCAGAATAAAACCGACTCCTTGAGGAGGGCCTGGTGTGAAACGAAGAGCAACCTCACAGTGAATGTCTGCAGGCTTCTTCTGCTACAGGAAGCTGGATAAACCGATCAGCTGCTGTGTGTTTGGCTTTTTGTTTTTCATCTCCGTGGCATTTTACAACCTCTGATCAAGCTGTTAAATTGCTGGCTTTTATGTGGTGCACTTTGACACCTGGGCAGCCTTAGAGCAGAAACTGTCAGTATATTTACTTTTTTCTTTGAAGCCATGCTATGCCTAGGAGTTCGCACTTGCCAACCTTGCTGCGCTCATCCAGAGCCATGCTGGCTGCAGGGTGGTTCCCCGGCTTTTCGCCCTTGACCCTCATGCCACCTCTTGTCATCCTCCCTGTGGAGCTCTCCACAGTAATCCTTACCCATCAGGTTTTCAAAAGTTGTTGTCTGGGGCTGACTACCCACATTCATAGTGAGGTGGTTAGAGATAGGCTGCTTGACTGCAAAAAGGGTTCAGCTGGCCTTGGGGTAGTCCAATCTGAAAGCTGGCACTCTCTGTGAAGCTGATTGACAGTGCAAGAACTGAAATGCTTTGTTTTCTTCATATTCAGGAAGTCAAATACCACAACTTTTCAAAAATTGTCTTGATACTGGCAAGAAGATCTGCAAAACCTTCCTGCCCACCTCCCCTCCCAGCAACTGCCTTTGCATGACGCACTGCCTGAAAAGCTCTGGTGTCATTTGTACCAGAATGAGAAAAGTTGGGGAACGGTGAAATGTAGTTGGTACAAAACATATAAAAAGAGACCTCTACCTTCCAGAGACATCATGCCAGCCTAAATGCCGTAGCTGATACATACCCTACACTCATTTTTGCTTCTGCTAATGAATTTTGGAGATTCAGCACACTTCTGTATCAGCATCAAACTGAGGCTACCAACAGGAGCAATAAGTATTGCAGTCTAACAGTTAAGGGTTGTTGCCACAAGCAGAGACTGTAAGGACTATAAGGAATTAAAATATCAATCCATGCCTGCACATTTACAACCAGTTTGCATGCTTTTATCATAACCTGAACATACAAGAAAAAATTATTCTTGCTTGACACAAATTATTTCCCATAACTTCAGAGGGAGACTTGGAACATCACAACCTTTTTTGCTATTCCACCCAAGGTATATTTTTTCACAGACTCTAACGTTGTTCCTGTGCATTTTCCATTTATTTAATCATATTAAAAAAAAAGTAGTATTTCAAGCCTGGCAAGCAGATCACTGTGGACATTACCATCATCTTGATAAACAGGTATTTCTTCAAGACTTGAAATATGGATGTTTTGTCTAGCAGAAAAACTGGCATTCAGACTAAGGAATCTTCCTTGCTTGACATGCTCTCTAGCTTCTAGCTCTCAGAGAGACTGATACCATCACAGGAAAGTTTTTTGGATGCAGCTGAGACCAAAATCCGGCCCATTTACGAAAGATTATAACTCCCAGCAGGTTTTCATTCCTTACTAGAAGATTAATCACCTCAAAGGGCTGCAGAGACATTTCCAGGTTAAATCACAGCTGCTAAGAGGACTGCCCTAGACAAGAGTTTCTGTGTTTCAAACCTATATCAATAAAACAGATAGAAAATGGGGGAGGTGATCCAGAAAGTTACAATAGCTCAGTGTTTAAAACAGCTGTTCAAAGAAAAAAGGCAAAATACTTCTATTGGATATTTGGTTGTCTGGAACCAGAAAGGAATGAGATTAATCAGAGTTTTGGGGATTTTTCAACGCAACAATGTGCCTGACAATAAATTAAAGAAATTGATGTAAAGGTTAATTTTCTTAGGCAACTCCTAGGGCAAACCAAATGTTTAAGAAAACAATAAAAGTGTATGAACATGATATAACTGTTTGTTTTTATATTCTGCAAAATCTCACAAATCATTGTCATTTACTTATTTTACCATGACTGGAAAGTCTTCTCTCCTCTCTCTCTCTCTCGTCTGTAAAAGTGGACCAGACATGTTCCTCAAAATCTCTGAAGAACTTGCAGGTAAAGATCAACTTGCAGATGAAGAGACCTACAGCAATCCAAAGTGTCATTTTTACGGACTGTGACAACTTGATGGTCTCTAAGGGCCTCCCACTGGTCAAACAACAGAACTACATTGATACCCCCTTAGAATAAGGCTCCCTTCACTCTGGAGTTAGAGGTGTGAGGGCTTTGACCACTCATACCACACCAGGAGGGCTCAGACAAGGCCGGGGCCAGAGCACAGGGAGGGGCCGGAACGATTAGGAAAGGAAATTCTTATGGGATTAGGGGGAAGGAGGAGCAAACTTCTAGCAAAAAAAACCCACTTCAATGCCTATTTAACCTCCTTGTTCTTAACAGGAGGGTACCCCAAGGATGGGTAACCTGGTTGTGCTGTATGTTATTTTTCAAATTAGTAATTGTGTGGTGCCCAGAAAAAGAAATTTTTTTTAAAGTACCTACAAAACTCGTTGGGGAGGGGGTGAGGGGGTGGGTGTGGGAGGAGCAGAGATTCTGTGGAGATGGGTGAGAAACCAGCGGGAACGTAAAGGTAGAACAGAAGCTAGGACCCACACTTCTTTTTAGCCTGTTCCTCAAGCTTTGCTTTCTAGGACTAGAAATGATCTCTAACTCAGCCTAGAGCTGCAACGTGCTGAGTCAGTTTCATAAATACGATCGTTCTTCACACAGACTAAGAAATCTGAGTGCCAGGTCTCCTCAGCCATCTGGCAGAGTCCAAATCTGGATCCAGTCACAGCAGTCTGCCAGACGTCCTAGGCACATTTTTGGGCTTTTCATGCTGTTTCTGTACTCCCTTGCTCTGTTCCCATTTGCACATTACTCTTCTTAACTTTGTTCTCTCATCTTTCTCCTGCTCATGATGAAACGTGTTCCTGTAGCAGTTAACTTGAGCGAGTATCCTTGTAACAGTCTGCATGGTGCAATACATCAATGCTATATGCCCGCACAGTGCGGTCCGGGCATTTCCTAGCTGCCCTGTAGCCAGCCTGAGCACTTTCAGGCAGCATTCAGTGAGCCTACGAATCCATCCTGCCCTTGCAGAAGTGACATTTCAAGCCTTCTTAGAAGGACACTGGAGCATCTTTTCTCTCCAGTGTCAGCATTGTGGTGTTGCTGCAATGACTGGAGCTATGGATGGAGGCAGCCAGGCTTAAGGAGTGGACTCCTTAATGCTGCCTAAGGCACAGGCTGCAGCCAGTGTTTTCACTTAGGCCATGCAGAGCTGTCCCTGTTAAGTGGACGAGTGGCCAATTTGGCCTCAAACCTTGGCTGTCCTCAAAAGCAATGACACAGCTCACTGACGACTGACTCTTCTAAGGGTGGCTACCAAAATAATAATTTAAGAGCTAAGAATACTCCTAAGGCTTTACCCACTTAGTGAGTTTATCCCACACCTGAGCCCAAGGCTGGTTGTGCTTTAGCTGCTTGTGTCCACTGCTCCCACTCAGCCCAAAGGGGACACTCCCCCTTTGGGCCACCTTCTTGCACACAACGTGGGTGGAGCAGGGACAGCTGGCTGCTCGCTGTGCGGAACACCTCGCAGAATCATTTACCTGCAGCCCTAAGCCTGGGAGCAGTCCCATCCTGTTTTGGGCAAGGCAAGCAGGCAAGTCCTGGCCACCCTCAAGCTGCACATCAAGTTGCTGTTCTCAGTGGTATCTCAGCTGCCCGTTGCCCTCTTCTGAGTGATGCCCAAGGGCTGACAGCACTATCATGGATGCAACAGCAGGTGCATCTGCCCAAAGCAAGTACATAGGATAGAGCTAGCCCAGCAGAGCCACAGCCAGAAAAAAGTAATTCCATTTCCTAGGTTTTGATACCTCAAAAATTCCCTCTCCGGATTAGAAATATATAATCATAGAATCATTTATGTTGGAAAAGACCTTTAAGATCATCAAGCCTAACCGCTAACCTAGCTCTTAGGTTATCACCTATTGCAATAGATGCAATGTTTCTCTGCAAAGAGAAAGTCCTGACAGCCTAGCCCTGAGGCACCCTGTCTGCTGAGCTGTATTGGTCATTGAGCACCACAGGTACCAAAGATAGGACAAGAGCATCAGACAGCTTTTGTCCCTCCTGGGTCCCAGAAGATTGTAATCAAAAGCAATGATTTAGTTAAGTACCAAAGAAAATCCTGTTGTCTTTCTTTCAGACCAGCCTTAATTACTGTGTGGAATACTCATCCCCTGGGTTCACCTCCTCTTGCAAGAGACCTCTAACATGGTTAGATCCTGACCCTGCCTCCTGTTCTCCAGTGAACATAAGGGAAGCTCAGGGTGGTAAACTGAGATGTGCAAGTCCACAGTGAGACTGAGACACACAGTGAGAGAACAGATGCTCTTGTAGGTCAGCACAGATGGATAGGAGATTGCCAAAACTACCTTGGCAAGTGAACAAGCTATGGGAAACAAGTTAAATATTGTAAGTCGTCTGCAAATATGGTTGGAAGAGATGGTAATCACAGCAAACACAATCAGCAGTTGACAAGTTCCTGTGTATTCATGTTGCTTGAGAAAAATGTTAAAGAATTCTGTGCAGAAAAATAGAAAGAAGGCTCAAATTTTCCTTTCAGACCCATCCTGCTTGTCGGCAGCTGTTATTCATGTTGTGTGTCCCTCTGGCTCATCCCTCAGTATCACAGGGTCATCAGAAGCTAAGGTCTTCATGGCAGCAGTGGTCCTCAGGTAAGAGCAGCAGAGACAGCCATGGTCTTAGAAATATTTTTAAATAGGACTAAATGAGAGCAAATGTACTTCAAAGAAGAACTAAAATTTGAAAGATGCAGGAAATAAGCTCCTAAGCAGAGGGGATAGTACCCCTTTACCAGGCAGGAGCCAGATCACAGCAGTCTCGGGGCTGGGCAGGGCCAGTCTTCTCCAAGATGTTGTGAAACCAGGCAAGGAATATGTCATGGAAAACATGCAAGTAAGAAGCTATTTAGAAAACATCCTGGGAAGACCACTGCCTACCTGAGCCAGCAATACAGCTTGTCCTGGTTGCTTGCAGGTTAACCAGCTGTGAGAGAACAAGCAGTGGAACAAAAAGGTCAGAAATTAAGTTTTCTGTAATGAAGCCTGCGCTCGTATGCCCAGCTCTTCAGCCCAAACAAATGCCTATTGAATGTAATGGAAAGACTTGCAGGCTCCCTCTGAGCCCTGGAAGCTGGGAACACTGGTCCCAGTAGTACACTGACCCTCCTTCAGAGCAAAACCAACCTGAACTGATTGCCATGCCAAGGAAACCCCAACTGACTGCCCAGGTGGGAGCCCCTGCAGGCCTGGGCTTTGCAGCCTGGGATCCCATAGCCAGGCACTAGGACACTGATGCTGCAACAGCCATACTGCCTGTTGAGGACACTGGGAAGGACACTGACCAGGTGCCCGCGTCAGGGTGGCTGAGCATTGAACCTTGCCTACCTGTGCCCACCTAGCTTCGGACATGAGGATGGAGCATCTTCCTCATGTTTTACTGTGTGTAGAAGACACACATTCTGTTAGCATTAGTCTTTCAGTCTTCTCGCTGCCAGTCTAGCTTGAAGGAACTATTACACAGTCTATAAAGTTCAAAAGAATGAGAAAAGCTCAGTTCCCCATGAAATAGATTGAAACAAAAAACACTTAAAGCATCTTTTCTGCAGCAGCTACACAGGCTAAACACAAAACAAGAGTCAGACATGGAACTGTACCTGTAACTAAGAAACAAATTCGCAAGAGAAAAAAAAATTCCAGTTCCAGCTTTTGCTTTAAAAAAAAAAAAAAGTACCAGATTTTCCAGCCTCACAAACAAGGCTGCCAGAAGAACAAAATCATTTTGGAGAACTGTCACGTGTCAGCATTGCAGCCTACATAGCTTTGGTTCGTACGAGAGAGGCAGGTCAGAGGCATAACAAAACCTGGATTCAAGGGGGTCAGGGTGATTCTCAAGAGTTTCATTTCCACTGGCAGCTGCAATTTTCAGTGTAAGTGCACCTCCCTGCAGGAACAACAACAGAGTCAGAGGTTTACCGGCAGGAGCCCTTCTCAAAGCCCAGCTCTGTGGTTGTGTGTGTCCAACCGCGGCAGAGGTAAGCTCAGCTGCTGCTCCCATCTCCACTTCCACATGACATCATGACTTACCAGGCATGGGTAGCTTAGCAAAACACATGAAAAACTAGAAAGATTGCTGGCACTTTCTGGCCAGGGTAGGAGAAGTGGGGACGGTGAGAAAGTTTGAGTTGTGAATGAAGTTACATAGCAGCTGCTTTGCTTCTCTGTGAAGAGGTTTGTATGTAAACTGCTGGTCAGGATGAATGCTGGAGAAGAGCCTTCATGAAATCTGCTATGTATTTTCCAACTTAGACTTCAAATTAGAGCAGGACTAATAATTCATTGCAGATAATTTGCTCAACGATTTCACTACTTCCCCTGCTCACAAATCATTCACAAGTAGATTGTGAGTCTCCCTGTTTCTATCCCTCCACTAATTTCTTTAAGTGTACTGGGACAGCCAAATGCAGGTGTAAGGGCCACAGGCAAAATGAGAGCTCCAACAAATCCCTGGAACTGTTAGGAGAAGATCCCAAAGTAAAATGTTGTCCAACAGATTACTGAGCCGTGTTGGGGGGGCAAGGAACAACAGTTTCACTGAGTAGCTGCAGGAGGGAGAAATACAAGTGCCGGGGGATGCGTGCAGCTGGCACTCGGGGGGGGAGCAGCCATGCAATCAGAAAGCAACAGGGGGTGGATACACTCACCACAGCACAGGCTAATTCTGCTCCCAGGGATAAATCACTTGCTGATTTATAACCAAATGAACAGTTCAGCTCAGGATGGAAAGTCTGGCCACTTTCATCAGACTTATGAGGGTCTGTAAGGGTGCTCGCACGGTCCATGTGCACAGTCATCTGTGGGGAACGGCAAGGCTTTGCCCAGAGTTCCCCCCCAGCCTGCACACGGCTGCTCCCTAAATTCACAATGGGGCTACCAGGGTTGGGTTGTCATTTGAACCAGTGGCTTTCTGAGAATGAATTGCGTCCCAAGGGGAACTGCAGTGAGCCACAAAGACCTGCATGTATTTATGCAATTCTTAATGACCTTCTTACAAAGCAGTTAAGGACTCATTTTTTAAAAAGCCAGTGGAAAGCCAAGAAGGTAGTGATGACAGTGCCTTGAGCCTGCAGCTTCTGATGTGAAGAGTTTGGTATGCCACTGTGAAACAGAGCAGGACCTTAGCTGGTATCTCTTGGCCTTTATTAAAACACCCAGAAGAAAGAAAATATCGAATTAGAGTTTTGCCAGCAAGAGGAATTTCAGCCCAGATACCTCTGTTAATAACAAATGTGTATCTTTCCACTGATGTCAAACAGTGTTAGGAAAAGCATGAATCCTTATGAAATTCTGCAAAGAAAGGCATCAGAAGAGGAAAACAATGTAAATCATTAACTGGCTGATCAAGCTTCTCACTAGACCTCTTGTAATGCAAAGCTGACCGCACCTCTGAGTCACAGCGAGCAGGATGCTGCTATCTGCTATCAGTAGCATCACTCCCTCATAGACATCTCCACCAAGAGCCTGCTACACAGCAAATACCACTCCAATTGCCTATATGGTAGAAGTACTTCTGCACAGCTGTCTGTATTTCATAGAATCATAGAA
>NW_010245122.1:0-24368 GCF_000690775.1 Eurypyga helias | reverse complement strand
GCCGCGCGCGGCTGGGCGGGCGGGGAGTCTCCGGTGGGGTCGCCCGCGTGAAAAGAGCGGGTTTTGCCACAGGGACGGCTGAAATTCAAGAGCTACCGGCAGCCCACGGAGCTCTTTCGGCAGACGATAATTCCCCTCTCCACCGGTGAACCCGAAACGAGTAGTACCATGTGTAACTTCTTCAAGGAAACGTGTGCAAATACGTCGGTAGCTTTTAGCTCGCATATATTTTTAGTTTCTAGAGGGACGTTGGAGTTGGGGGTCGTTTTAACACGGTGATGCCAGGTAAAAATTAACTGGTGACTAGGATCGCGGCGGTCGCGCTTCGATGTGCCAGGATGCAGAGGACTGCCGGAACAGGGTTGGCCTCTTACGCGTTAACCAGCTAGGCCCAAGTATTCTTCCCTCATCGGCCCTCTTGCCTTTATTTTTTTTTTTTTGCATAAGCTAAAGATCTATGCTTTTAACAACTTCTTCACGTAAAGGATCTGAACCCTGTTTCTGCAAAACGAACGCTGCCCACATGCGCTCAAACGGTCCGCGAGTTACGCCAAGTATTTCGCCATCGCCAAATGTGACAGTGTGAGGTGTCTGTAGTTTTTTAAAGATTATTGCTGTTCCATACAAAGCCAGATGACAACTCCAAAGCCTCTTTATGCAAATCAGGGAACGATGTCCTCCTATACTCACAATACGCCCTGCAGATAAATATATATTAAGACTACTCTGTGAGGAAGGCTATAATTAAGGCTAATTAGGGTAAGGTGATCAAAATGGTATTCTTTGTCAGTGTACTTGTGAATTGGCAAAACAAGAAAACCATAAATCACCTACCTGACGGCAGTATGTGTAACAAGACATGAAATATTAAAGAATATTTCCCTTTGTAGTGGACATTTCAAGGACACAGCATTAGGGAAAATGCTGACTTGTTTATTACAATGTTTTAAATTGAAAATAGCTGTAGACTGAACAGGGTTTTTTTCTGCTTCTCAAGTAAATTTAAGGTAAATGTAATAATAGTTGATGTACACCAGAACACTCTGTAGATATATATACAGTCTTCAAGACCCTTAGGTACTGAGGTACCTGTAAAAGGGTATAATGACTCATGTAAGCATTCTCAGTGAAGTCAGTAGGTTATTCATTAGAGCTGCTACTGTGTTATTCATTCACAGAACACCGCTTTTCAGCCATTAAACACTTTGCAGCAACTTTGAAAAGTTTCAGCCAAATTTAATCAGGCATTTTCAAGCATAAATTTTTCCCAGATGTATTTCAGTGATTTTTTTCTTTGAGCAGAGTTAGCAGTCCTCCAAAACGGATAGCGGAGTCTGAAAGCTCAGGGAAACTGGCTTTTGTGTTGGTGCTGTTTGCCCATATTCAGAAATCTTGGCTAAGTTTGGCTGGTATATAAACCACTAAACAAAAAGATCAGAAAGAAACCCGAAAATAAAAGGTCATTTAGTTCTGCTGGAGTCTTACAGTAGAGGTAGGTTCACATGTTATGGCTTACAAGCACAGGACATTTCACAGACCACAGTCACTGGCCTTTGAGCAGACTTTGCTTGGAACAGTGTTTGCTTCCATTACAAGATGCAGTCTCGATACTACAACAAAAAGCAGTATGTTTATCTCTCTTGTCTTTCAGTAACCTCCTGTGAACGTGGCCGACAAGACAGATGTTCTTTGCTTGAATAGCTAGGTCTATACAGAGGAACTGAATGTGCCAACTATTTGTTTGGCTATGAGCAATATGCCACCTGGCGAAATACTTTTAGGAGCAGGATGAGGAAAAGGCATGTCAGTATCTGTGCACATAAATCTTCAGTTCAAAGAGTATTGTTGAGGTGGGACTTTAAAACAGAGAAATACCAGGGTAAGATTGCCTTGATTCATACTAAGGTCAGTCATCAAATGAGGCAGGACTAATTTGGTGAAACAGTAAGATTAGATGTAGGTCAGTGGTACAAGTAAAGGTTTAATTGCTTCCCCAGTATCGTATTTCATATCTTTGATTCCTAGACTTACGCATCTGCACTAAAATATATATTTAGTATATGAAAGATCAGATCCAGTGTTTAAAGTATGAGTGTTCAAAGACAAGCCCACTTTTCAGGTGACCTCTACCATTCACAGCATTTTTATTCTAAACCAACATTATGATTTCTGGTGTTACAAATGTATATAATATACTCTATTTCCTGGTTGCCATGAAAACCTCATTACATTCTCAAAGAGGAGAGGTTGAGTTGAGGTCGATCATGTAGAATTTGTTCTGGATACTAGAGCTACTCATCCAGGGAATTGCTGAAAATGAGTAGAGATCTTTAGTATCCAAAAATACACTGTGATGCAATGGCCTTATAGTTCAAATGTAGGCAACTATTTTAAGTTAGGGAACTGGTCTTTCTAGACTCAGAAATAGAGCAAAAGGCAGATCCAGATGATAAATCAGCGCATCTAATGTTAGGCAGCCTCAGAAACAAAAAAAACCCCAACAAACAAACAAAAAAATGCCTCAGTGAGCATAGGCTTTCCCAGAGAACATAGTCTTGTCTTCCTCTGTGCTATTCTGTTCCAGGTCATCAAGTTCTGACGTCATGTGACTAATGAATACGTGATGAGATAACAGAATTTATGGGGTTTAATCCTTATAAACACTGAAGCATGATTATTATTCCTGCTGGAATCAATAGGGTCTTATGGGAAGAGTGGACATTGAGAGGTATATCAGGAACTCAGCCCAGGAATAGAAGACATGTTGCAAGAGACAGTGTAAGCACTGTAGCTAGTTCTCGCTCAAGAAGGCTCCTGAAAATTAGTTTGACTAATCTACTTTCCTAGAACCACTCTTGGGGATTAAAAAAAAAAAAAAAGGGCTGCATAAAGCATGTGTTTCATTCTCTTTCTGACAGGTGTCTCTTACTTGCAGCACAGTGGGTCATCTTCTGCTTCAACACTGAAAATTCTTGAACGGGGACATCTGACTTCAAAGTGTTCCTATAGAAATACCAATCAACCAACCACCCTACTTTGAAATGTCCTTTCACTGCTAGACTGTGTTCATATGTCTGCATTATTTTTAATTACCAGTACAGATATAGTGCTTACCACAGTTACAAGAATGATCTATACTGTTGGTAAGATAAATATTTGGTAAATGTAAGTATTGCAATTTTGTCTTTTTATATTCATCATATGCTTAACTTAGGGTTTGCATCCACAGCTCATTAAATGTGCAAAAGCTGGTAATAGAAAGGTAATACAGATTCTTGACAATTTTTAAAACAGCCTCACCTAAAATGTATTCTACTTGATTCTTTTATTTTTTAACTGAGATTCAGAGTAGGCAATAAACACATAATATTTGTATCATAGTTGTAATGTTACCATGTAAAGATGTTGTAGGACCTACTTTCCATTTGTTCTATGGATGTATTTTTACTGCCCATATAAGAAAAAAACCACAACCCACAAACAAGAAAAAAAACCCCATAGTATCTTTCATACTTTGCAACATAGTCAAAATTCAAGAAATCGAAGAAATAATTTTTAGTTAAAAATTAATCTGAAAATGGATTATACATAAAACTGGGGTCAGATTTCTCCCTTTGAGGATGGAGAGGAAGGTGAAAGGAAGCTTCTAGTTGTGGCATTCACAAAAGAATTGGCAAGTTTACTGTTGTGTGAAACACAGGTCTGTGCTTTCCTACTGAGTAAAAGATGGCAGCACACCATCCTTTGAGATATCTGGAGCTGGGATTGTGAAGAGCAGCATCATCTTTATATTAAAGGGGTAAGTATAGCACATAATAATAATACAGATGTGACTTACTGTAGGAGTGGCTGAAACTCAAAAGCTGTAGCGTGAAGAGTACAGTGCCTGTCACAATCATAAACACTAAAGTTGTTTCAAAACCTCTGGGGCTTTTAAGGACTTGCATAGAGCAGGTGGAACTGGGCTCTTTTCAAAGGTGCACTGGGATGGGACAAGCAGCAGCACTGAGAGTTCTAGAAAAATGTCAGGAATCAGGTTTTTACCACGAGTGCAGTCAAACAGGTGCCTAAAGGGGCTGTGGAATCACTGTCAATTGAGATACTCAAAACTTAAATTGGACAATGTCCTAGATATCGAAGGTGAATCTGCTGTCCTAGATACCGAAGATGATCGCCAGAGGTCTGTTCTGCCCAATTTCTTTCTAAGGTTCCATCATTCTTTGACTAAGAATACTGCCGAAGTTCTGAGCACGTAAGTCTCTTCTGTTGGACACTAAACACAAAGATCTCTCAGCAGAGAATTATGTATTGAAGTGTTCAATAGTCCTCACTTCTATTGTAAAATGGCATACAACTGCACACACAAGCTATAAATAAAATAATTGCTCAATTTTCCTCAAATTTAAGACATTTCTGTTGCATTACTAGAAGCCTTTGTTGAGTGACTCCTATGTAGACTGAACAGTGAATATTACAGGAATAGAGGAGCATTCCTTGCTCTCTTGTGATTGGAAATGCTTCTCTTGGCAACTGCAGTATCTAAAAATAGTAGCCTTTCTACCAAGTGTGATAAGTTACACATCAAGCTTATGACTGTCTCCACATTGTGAACTGTAGCATGACTTTATTATTTGCAACAGGACACACTGCTTTCCTTCCAGTTTTCCCAAAGACTATGTCTAGCTAGCCTTCTCCATGTCAGGAATTTCCTCTTATATACTAATATTTTCACCATATGTCTGTACATTTCCCATTTGTAAGGTCATGAGTGTTCCTGTCTGCTACATCAAGATCTTCTATTCCCTCTCTTACAGCTAGGACTCCATGTAAGTTGTGCATTTCTTTGTCTAATGAAGGAAAAGTCAATTACTTAATAAGATGAAGGCAAGAATTATGGAATAAAGTGCTAATCTACGTAAATAAGGACATCAAAGACATGTTCTGTCAACTACAAATAAATTAAGACTCCAAAAGCAATTTCATTTATTCCTTTGATAATGAAGTCCTCTATCAAGATACTAATTTTTATAAAAAAATTTTAAAAATGCACTCTGCTCTAATTTGCATACAAAATAAAACTATTCCTGAAGTGACAAGTTAAGCTTAATTTCAAGACAGTTTAGGTTTCCAGAGGATGTAAGGTAATCATCGTATCATTCAAAAAAGGAACAAGCATGTATAATGAAGAACTGTAAGAAGATAAAATCCTACCCTGCCTACATGAGAGATGCAAAGATGAAATTGCCATTACAAAAATGTATTTCATCATAATGCGATCACACTAATTCATACGAAAACAAGTGTAGTTACTGCATCCTGACTTCCAAGGATCAGAAAAACAAGCTATAGAGCAACACAACATTTATAACTGTACACAATGATACACAAAAATGACTTAGCTGTACGCCATATTCCTACATAATTATATTATAAACAACATTATGCTCTCTTATTAAATGACATATGTCACATTTTCCATAACAAGTGCATATTGACAGCCAACTACATTAGCCAACAATATTTACCCATTAATTACAGATTTTAAACCAGAAATATGTAACTGTATATGTACATAATTTGCCGGTGGGGCACAAATTCATACAAGGAGATCCATATGTAAATGTCTTTTATGTAGATACCCATTTGCAGGTGGGCAAAGGTTCTTATCAATAGGAAGTGTTTAATTTAATAATGTAGGAAAAAAGATTTGTTATGTCGTTAACAATTTAATTCACTTCCGTTTTTCAGGAAAAAAGTATTTAAAATTCGAATAGAAACATACAGTATTGTTTTTTGATCTTAAAAAGCTTTTGAATTTGCTGGATTTTATAGTTATTGTTTTGCAGAAGAAGCAGGCAGACTTTCTGAATTCCCTTTGTTATCTCTGGCCTCCAAAGTATCAACGGCACAGATAGGTTATTGCTTAGCATGATTTCTGCTGTACTACAGTCCTCAGTTGTAATCATATATTAGTCAAACCAAGGACCTGTTGTGGTACCACAGAGCTGCTGATTTATGAAGATGTCAGCTCCTGAGAATCTGGTCCATCACTATGGTGGCAACCCTAACAGCATTAGAGGCTCTTGCATGTTTCTACCAGTGGGTTGTAATGTTCCCATCAGGCTATGATTCTTTTTTTGCAATATGGTCCTGTCAACACTGTTCTCATCAGTTATACGTATGAGTGGATTATTAACAATATTTGTCAGACTTCTATATTAGTTTTGTCCCAGAACAGCCTTGCCTCACTTCAGCAATAGAATTACATTTTGAATTGTCTCAAGAAATGCTTTTAAATTAGAATTGATGTTTCAGTCATATGATTTTTCACTGCTGATGTAATTTAGTTTTCTATCTAAATTTTTATATGAATATATGACTTATTTTTTAAAAGTGTGATCCTATTAAATGCGGCTGAATCACGGAAAGTTCCTATAGCAGAACTGAGGCTAATACCTCTTCTATGAATGGCAGACTAAAAGAGTGGTTAAGAGTGACATAAATTTCAAAGGTAAATTGAAAAGGTATATAAAAGAGGAAAAAACTGAAACCTCAGAGCAAGACTACTCCTTAAAAAGTATGCATTTAGTCAAAATGACAAATAAAAAAGTACAAATGTAAACACCAAGTATCCTGTATAATTACTAGAGGGATTATTGTATTTTGTATATTTTGCAGTTAAAGCTAGTATGGGATGTAATTGCTTAAATTGTGTACAAAATCACTAAACTTTAACCAGGAAAATATGTGGGAATGTTTTTCCTCTGTGCTGGATATCCTATTATACTGGGAGCAGCTGTGCCAGTGCACAGTCCCTTTAAAACCAATAAAACTGTACACGCAAAGGGGCCAGCTCAGAACACAGAGACAGAAGCTGGACTCATTTTAGCATCTGTCTCTGAACTGAAACACAAAATAGCAATTACCTCAAAGCTGCTTACTGCCACGGCTAGGAAGACTCTTTCACATTCAAAGCACACTACCCACGCAACAGCAAAGCTCTGTTTTCTTAATTATTTTTCATTGTACAACTTGCAATATTGTGGCTGATAGTGGAATTTAGCATGTTTCAGTCAATGTGACCAAAAGTTATTACTTGATTCCCAGCTTAAATTATTTTAGAGTCACCTTTTTGCAGACAAGAGAAACACATTGTAAGCTTATCTTACCCAGACAATCAGCAATAGTTCAGCCTTCTAGGACAACCTTGAGAAGAATAGGGTATTTTGCACTGCCATGGCCCATAAGGTACTTATCTTGAGAATGAAGAAAAAATTGGGTTTCAACAGCATCTACCACAATGAGATCCTGTAACCAGGACTCTGTATCTATGGCTTTCTGTAATATGAATAGTAATTAAATCCCACTGCCACATTACCTGCTGAAAGATTTTCTAAAGGGAATGTGTCTTCCAATAATTCTGGCAAAAAGTTACATAAAAAAAAAAAAAAAAAAACAAACCAAAACCAAACTTTTATCGTTTCCTAAGAGAAAAATTATATATACTAGCTCTTTAAGTGGCACGTCTATTAAAACATCAGATTTAAAGTAAATGAGCCAATATATGGAGTAAAGGCACAAGATAATTTTTAAGTAAAAAAGAGTAAATACTCTTATGTATGAAATTCAAAATACTGTAGTAATGCCTATAGATGTGTAGGTGTGATCAAACAGTGAAGATGTGTGCAGTAAAGATGTGTGCTGGATTTAATATTTTGTTGATTTGTAAAAAGAAACAACAGTTCATTCTGAAGAACAGGAGGAAAAAGGTATTCTCATCTACATTTGCACAGAATTTACTTGAGAAATTTCTATGAGTGCTTATAGGACTTCAGTCCTCACATAACAAAAATATAAGAAGTCTTCCTTTGGAAGAACTAGTACAGCTGATTCAAATAATTGAGATGATGTAGCAGGCCTCCTGAGATTTTTTCCTCTAGGAGTTACTGAGACCCTTTGAAGTGATCTATATATCAAAGAAAGTTGTCTTAAATTCTAATGTGCTTTATTGTCATCCACCACTGTTCCTTAGTGGGTTTGCAGGGACATAGGGTAATGCTGATCATTTAATCCTAGTAGTCCTAGCACAGAATTCTGAGTGCACACTTTTTTTCCCCTTCTTTTCTGTCCCATAAATCCATTTAATATTCCTGTCATGTGGCCTGGAAGTTGTTTAGTGATTCAACATATGCACAGTTAAAGCAAGTTTGTCAATTTTCAAACGGCCATAAATGTACTTTGCTTGAATGGAATATACAACATCATCTGAGTCAAGAAGGAGCTTGCTTTTTAGCCATCAACAGTTCATCAGTGTCTGCCCTTAAACTACTTAACATAAAAATATGAAGGATTATATTTCTAAAATCTTATAGATGCCTGAACCTATCAGTGATCAGCATATTTGCAGAAAACTGCTTTCTTCGTCCCTGCATACAAGTTTACAGTTGTGTAAGTCATGTTCAGCTCACAGATTCCCAGAGTAGTAGGGGTTGAAAGGGACCTCTAGAGATCATCTAGTCCAACCCCCTGCCAGGGCAGGATCACCTAGGGTAGATCACACACAGGAACAAGTCCAGGAGGCTTTGGAAAGTCTCCAGGGAAGGAGAGTCCACCCCCTCCCTGGGCAGCCTGTTCCTGTGCTCTGTCACCCTCACAGGGAAGAAGTATTTCCTCACGTTCAGGCTGAATCTTCTGTTTCCCAGTTTATGGCCGTTGCCCCTGGTCCTGTCACTGGACACCACTGAGAAGAGCCTGGGCCATCTTCCTGACGCCCACCCTTTAGATATTGATAAGCACTGATAAGTTGCCCCCTCAGCCTCCTCTTCCCCAGGCTACACAGACCCAGCTCTCTCACTGAAAAGCAGTATGTAGAAAAACTGATATAGCCTTCTCTAACACCAGCATGACAAAAAGAAGGGAACAATGACTCTGGAGCTGGATGTCTGATACATGCAGAGACATCTCTTCTGCTGGAAATAAGATTGTAGATTCAAGAGTGACACAGGGAGGTTAGGGCAGCTGAACTGCTAAATCTTGGATTTGTAAGCAGTGACTTAATCAGAGGATTGCTAAATCAAATCATGATGGTGGATCAAACAATTGAGGAAAGTGTTCCTTAAAAGAGTGTCAAGT
The DNA here is from genome assembly GCF_000690775.1 of Eurypyga helias. Classification (NCBI taxonomy): domain Eukaryota; kingdom Metazoa; phylum Chordata; class Aves; order Eurypygiformes; family Eurypygidae; genus Eurypyga; species Eurypyga helias. The sequence goes on along the minus strand of NW_010245122.1, from coordinate 15,236 downwards.
TGAGCAAAAATGTAATGAGGTCTTGAATGACAGCAAGTAGATGTGAAGAACCTCTGGATTTTTGTAAGAACATCTTGAAACATCTTACACTGGAAATTTTTAGATTTGAATTCTTCTAGTGCCTAGAAATCAAAGCTATAATAATTGATAACCACATTTTAGTATCTAGGCAAATAGCAGATGATAGATAGAAGATTTTTTATACAGGAAAAATGTCTTTTATTACATTTTCCAAACTCTTGCTTCCCATTAACATTTTAGACCTACATCATACTTAAGATGCTTAAATCAAACTGCTTAATATTCTGAGCTGACAGACTCATTAAGCTGAACAGTAGGATTGCTGTCATGAGCACTTCAGGCGCTTACAGTAGGAAATTTTCTATTTTTAATTTGAAATGTTTAAAGAGAAATCTTTATCGATAAAACTGTAATTATATTTCTTTTCTTTGAGAGGCATTCTATATGCTTGACAGATTAAGTCTGATGATATTTTAGATGTCTCTTACATTCCAAACTATTTAAGTACAAGAGTAGAGTGCTGTGTGCAACAGCTTTGGTATTGTAGATACCCATTTTTTAACTCGATTCATAATCTGTATTAATTTGTGCCCAACAATATTAAAGAACCATCTACTGTAGTTGTAGATGTTTGGTCAGATGACATTGTATACTAACTACCATTTGGTCTATATTATTTTTATACAGGAAAAAATACCTACCAAATTTTGTTCAGTGTTAACTCAAAACAATTTTGAAGAAAAATGTTTCTCCAACAAACCAAGGCCAGGTTTATCAAAATTATTTAGAAGTGCTTCACAGTGCTGATAGCATCTGCATGGAAGGCTCACTAGTGCTGCAAGTCAGGGCGAGCAAAGTTTCTAGCAATTAGTTTCTTTGAAGGTTCTTAACAGGTACCTATCTAAATATTTTTATCCTGGCAGTGTATGAAAACGTCCATCGTGCAGTCTTTGATGTGGAGATACAGAAAATAAATTAAAGACTGCTTAAAGGGAATATGAAATTCTAAGTACTCTTTCAGACAAAATAAAATGTGCAATTACAACTCTTCCAGTGTAAGATGCCTGCTATTACTAGGAATTACCACAGGTTTCATAATGCATGACTAGGCTTGGTCAGGAGCTATGTCATCTGCAATGAAATAATTACTACTGGAGAAGGCCAAGACAGAGAACATAAGTGAATAAAATTGTGATGAATAACAACTGCCATAAACAGGAGCAGAAAGGCATTTCCAGGGGAAAAATAGAAACACAAAGTTAAGTTAGGAGACATTTGAGAAAAAAAAACAAGCAAACAAAAAGCAAACAACACCAACCTACTTGAAAGGCTATTTTTGTTATTTTGTTATTGCATATAATAATTTAAGAAGTCTGGAAGAATTTAATCAAAGAACATACCTGCTTCTGTGTCACCCCCTAAAGAAAAAAGTCACAAAGTACAACTGTTGGCCACAGGTTGTTCTTTTCAATTTGCAATAATGCTAAGAAAAGAGTATGGATTATAGCAAATATTTTATCAGAATACCAGATCTCTACACTGAACTCTATTCCTAGGTTACAGGAGCAGCTGATAAAAATATTCTGGTTTTTTTCAATTGTTTCTTCAGTGTCTCAGGAAGCATGATTCTGAAGTCTGTTCAAAGAGTCTATTTGAAGATCACTACCTTCACTTTCTTTTTCCCCCTAATTATATAGAAGTCAAAATTGTAATATAAATATTAATTAAATCTCACTGCCACATTAAATCCCATTGCACAACAACAGGTTGTTGTTCCTACAACAATTGAGCTGCTTTTCCCTTTCTGTCTCTGTTGAGGTCCAGCTGAAAAGTGGAATTCAGTTGAATCTCTGTGGGAGGTTGACCATATGGTTAGTTGAGACTACTAAGGGACTTCAAGATAAAACATCCTACTGTTATTCTATTCTTGTCAAAACTTGTTTCCTTGAATACTGCATATAAAAAGGGTTATGATGCCATTTTTATTTAAACAAGCATGCACAATTATATGTTTGCATTCTTGTGGATGATATAGGAGTTCGGATATGATGCTGTCAATTGTCTTATGAGCTGGTTTCTGAACTGAGACTCGCAGCCATACAAGATTCATGTGAGTCTTTACAACTTTTTTTTTTTCTCTATTAAAAATAGTCTGGAATTCCTCTAACTGGTTATTTGCATTTGTTTTTATAAGAGGCAGAGACTGTAAAAAAAAAAAAAGGTTCTGTTAAAAAATCCATTGGCAATCTCAATAATATCATTCTGTTTACTTATTTTGGCTCTTTTTCCTCAGTGTAAGGTTGCATACTGAAGGCATTTCCTCTGAAAGTTAAAAAGTGAGGTCACTAAAAAAAACTGCAATAAGATAGTCTTTCTGTAGTTTCTGAAATTAGATATGTCTATCTTATCACCATGTTTGATTAATTCCACTATGAAAGAGTCATCTCTTGTTTTCATATAAGTTCCTTTCAGCTTCCATTTAACTCTTTCCTTTTTAGTTTTCAGAAAGGCTACATCTTTTGAAGGAATAATCAAAAGAAAGCAAGAATCCAGGGTGGGCATCTACATAGTAGGAGATCAATTTCCGATCTTGCTCTTGAAGAAGGGCAGCTGCCTAATAGATCAGTTTCTAGTTTTCCCCTCTGATCTGCCTGAGGTGAACATTGCTGACTTAAGAAAAAGTCTATGTAATTTGATAAGGTGACTAAAAGAACTAAAGCATTTAATTTTAAGAGATATAGAATCTAGCACCACCAGGTATGACTCATCTTGTTCTCAGCAAGAAGTAACTCCCTTAAGTAAGTAAAATAAGCCTTGGCTACCGCAGTCTGTATAAGGCAAAGCAGTCACTGCATATTACAAATACTTGAAGATATAAAACCTTTAACAGTCCACAGATAGCATTATAACCACATGGCATTACTTGAAAGCTCACCCTGAAGTATATCTCAGGACTGTGGTAACTCCCATTTAATATAAAAGGAAGATATATCATTGTTAACCCTTCTGTTATATCTCACTGGAAGCAGTGGTGAAGTCCAAACATTGACTGTAATATAAATTAATACATAGTCATCATGGAAGTAAGTTTTTAAAACAAATAGTTTACTTTTTCCACCAAAAGTGAAACTGAATTTGATACCAAGTCATACTTTGGATATAAAATTTAAGTCTCGTTGAAATTTCCTAGCCGGGTCTAGCGTGTGAGAGAAGTCTGTGAATTAGTCTACTTAGCAAGAAGGAAAAGTTATGTGAAAATTCTGACTTGAGATTCAAAAGTTTGAATACCACCCTTTAAGTTCAGTATGCTTTGCTCTCTGTAATACTTAAACATGAAATATCCAGCTTAAAAATAGGTCTTACATTTCACAGATATATTCTCATCTGTCTTTGGGATGGACCTGCAAAACAAAATTTGCATATTCTGGCTTTGATTCGTGAATAGAAGCAGAACTTTAATATTGCATGATACTAAAGTAACCTTTGAGATGTTCCAAGGAGACTATGAATGAAAATAGAGTGCGCTGTTTATATATCACTCACAGACAATGGAGAGATGTAATCTCTAATACACTGTTAGCTTTCTGCATGTGCATCTCTTAAATCTGAGACAAACATACAAAAGCCTCTACATTAGAAAACAGTTACACTCTATTACTGGTGGTGCTATCCCTCACTCTCTTTATGTATATAGGTATGTATGTATGTATGTACGTGTGTATTTAAGCACTTTTCCTAAATGGAATGAAACATGGCTAAACTAAAAAACACATGGCTATGGTAAGATAATAGCCACACCTTGTAAATAGATTTTGGATTTCCCGATTCATTTATTTAAAAAGTTGTTTCCTCAGAATCTTCACGGTCAGCTGAACTGGAAGAAAAAAAACCTGTGCGTGCCTTGGCTAATCTTTTCTGTGGTGTCCTTAAGAAACGAATCCATTTTTCTTGTATACTTTTATGACAAATTTTTTAAAAAATCTAACCTGCTAAAAATGCAGTAGAATTAAAATACCTAATTCCCAGTGAAAGCAAAAGTAGTGTTTTACTTGCATATTTTCAGCTCTCCCAAAGTTCATCTCTCTGTCTTTAGCTGCCCCAGAATGTCTGACATCTGGCTCATACAGAGTAAAGAAATCAGCAGTGAAAATGGTATTTTTAATAAAGCTACGGTGATATTGGTAGGTTTCATTAGAGGTACACCTAATACTTTTTTCCTACTGCCTGTTCTTTACTCTGTGTTTTCTGAGAACCCTGCAAAAAAGCATTCCACATGATCTAAAAAATAAGCTGTAATGTATGACAAGTATGTCAGAACTCACAGATGTTGTTCAAATGGATTGTAGCTGTAACATAATATACTACAATCCTGTCCTTATCCCAGATACTGTTTTAAAATTATTTAATTTTATTTTAGATCTGTGGGTTAATTATTTTGTTTCAGGATTGTTCTCAGAGCCTATGAACATTGAACCTTCCCCAGTCTCTAACTGGAGTTAGGAGACTATAAAGAAACGTTCTTTAGAGCAAGTAGTTACTGCCACTCCAGAAGGAGTTTTCCTTTTCTATATGAACATTGTTGCTCTAAAGATCAACATCAGAAGTTTGTTGTTTGTTTGTTTGTTTTTTAAATACTCACACATAATTTCTTCAGGGCAAAACATTTCCTCAGTGTGGAGAAATTTCTCTGTGCCTACTAGGAATCAGTGTGGTGCAGTCTCTGTGTGGAGTGATAAATTAAATTAATGTAGACAACAACTAAGTCACTTCGTTGAAAGTGAATGCTAATGACATTTATCCTGTGCTTCATGATAAACTTATTTAAAAGACTAAAATGCTGGGGGGAGAAAACCTGCATTTTAGGAATTACGCATAAGCTGTCCTTTACTTGTTCAGTTACAAACTGCTGAGAGTAGCATCAATACTTATTTACATTATTTTTAAAATCCTTCTGTATATCTGTTAAATGTCTAAAACAGTTTTTCGTGAACGTGTCCTAGTTTGCATTTTGAAACTTAGGAACAGTTAACTGTTCATGCAATATGAATAACTGGTTTTACAAAAATATATGAGAATACATATATTAAAACAATGCAGTGATCACATGCTCATAGCTATTCAACTATTTTAAACTATATTCAATCTGTTATTGTCTCTAGTTATTTAGAATTCATTTATCACTTTGAGGGTGATGTTACATGTTATGATTGATCTGATCTGCCACCTTACCACTGCTGAAGGGGAAGAATCCCTCTCTTTCCCAGTTCTCTCTCTTCCCTGAACACAATCCTGACCATGCAGTCCCCAGCTTTCCTTACCTAGCTCCAAGGCACGTTATTTTCAGTCTGGATTAATTTTTTGCCAATTTAGCAATATGAACCAATTCTGTACAAGTCTAGTGAGTGCCAACAGCAAAACAGGAGAAGGGGGAGGAAGGGATCATGCAAGTAGAGAAAGCTTATCTCCTCTCAGAGATGGGAAGCTCTTGCATCAGCTTAAGTCACATCAACCCATCCACCTTGGGCCTACCATCCACAGGACACAGAGCTGATATAACACCTTGATGCTACAGAGAGAAGTCTAGCAACCTTTCCCCATCGCAGCACTTAACCCCTCATCATTTTTCCCTCTCCTTCTAGTTAGGCAGCCTCGCTTCCTCCCCTTCACTGAACAAATCTAACTCACTAACATCAGAGAAAAAAGCACAAATTCTTTTTCGTTGTGGTTGAGTAATTTTCTGTTATTTTAGTGAATTAAGCAGGCTTGCAGAGAGCCAACAAAAGTAGCAATAAAGGGAAAGGGAAGGAAGTTGGGTGAGGATAGCTAACCAAAGCTGCCACCACATACATCGCAAACCAGTCTAAGTTGATAAAGCTTTCCAAAGCAGCAATCTCATCTTCACTCCATCTTTATCCTGCTCTCCCTCTTCACTGGCATAAGTGTTTGTCTATGCACCAAGAATAACTGATTAAGCAATTTTTTTTCTTCCCCCCCCCCCATTTTTTTCTTTCATTTAACTTGGATAAGCCTTTTCTTTAAGAGTACATTTTGGGTAAGAACGTATTTTTTTCAGAAAACCTTTTTTCCCTATGACTTCCATATTTGTCAGTAAGTGCAATGAAGGTGAATAAAGTCCACATTTTCTCTATGTAGAAACATTAAGAGATTTGAGAATTTCTCTTTTTGCTGTCCTATGCCTTTTCAAAACTCTCCCAGGTTTGAAAGTATGGAACAAGTTTTTGTTATTATGGTTTAATTTTATAACTGGCACTTTTCCAAACTTTTCAAGTTTGAGAAAATCACAGTAACAGCAAAAACAAAGACTATTAAAATTAAATAAACTGGGGAGGAATTCTAGGATTATTCGTTCTGCTGTGTTTAGTTTAAAAGTGATGTGATGGGGAAAAATTAATTTTAAAAATAAAATGGAAAGTGTTTATGTTCACATGATAATCTTATACCTAGATTTTATATTAAAAATATAAATTCACAAAAAAACCCCTATGTGCATGGTAGAAAATCAACCAGCTTTTATTGCCTGTAGATGAGTTCAAGAATAGATGAGTTTTGGCAATGCACATTGTGAAGAAGGAATTAATTTCACCTAGCTCTCTGATCTGTTTAGTATACAGTTGATATAAATATGAGAGGGAGAGATGGACAACTTGAATGATCACTGATTGTGTTGTACCTGTTTGGTACTCAACCTGTCATGTGTACTATAGTTACCTCCTACTGCTCTAGTCTCAACTCTACTTGCTAGTGCAGTTAGTCTTTCTATCAATTTGTTTTTTCTCTCAATAGCAGCATTAAGTGAATGGGTAAGAACTGTCCTTAGAAATATGTGCTGTGCTTGAGGGAACTTTTAGCACCTTCTAGGTTCCCTCAAGACCTCAAGCCCAACTGACCAACCAATTTCAGCTTACAGTGGTTCCTTAGAGGGGAAAAAAAACCCCATTAAACAGATACTTCACTGACAGTGAAACAAAATTTGAATTTTGAACAAGAATGTGTTTTTTAAATATGTAATAATATTGACTCTGAAGTAGAGTGTTTGAGGTATGAGGAAAGAGGTAGCAGGTTTGGCAGTGCTCTTACAGTTTATCTAAGTTTCTAAGAGAAATAACAGCAAATGAACATCTCCTTCCTTGCCTTGTCTTCCCAGCTCCTCTCCTTTCCAGATTCTGTTGTGCCACAATTTTTCTAGACTCTTGTTGAGACTTTATCTGTCTGAAAGTACTTTTACGTTAAACTTCCCTAAAGGACTAATTTCTGAAAGGTAGTATTTACTTGAGAAACTACTTTAAGTATACAGATGGGTTAATTAGCATAGTTTTCAGATGCTACTCTTTATTTATTTTAAGGGCAGGAACTGTAAGATACAAAGCACCAATCAAGAGGTGTATTTGCTTCTAAAGTATGTCCAGGTAAGTTTTCTCCCCTTTCTCACCCCTTTTTCTTTTTAATAAACTGGCCCTCTCCCACAAGGCATTTTTCCAGCTCTTGACTGACACAGAGCGTATTTCCTTGCAAGTCTTGCAAGACCCATGAACAAGCAGTCCTTTTCACTGCACAAATCACAGAAACAACAAAACAAAAGGAAATCTGAGATCATATTCCTATATAAAGGCTGGGTTTATACTTGAACAAATGTATCAATCCTTTACTGCCGAAAGTAAAAATAAGCTTGTTATGGTATAGGTAACAAGTAATTCTTTGTTAGCTATGTGTGTACCCTATTAGGTGAGATAAGAGATTTGCTGACCATTTGAAAAATTATGTGGGATACAACCAGAAAATAGTAGTGATCTGTGCTCTTGTATTTGTTTGGATTACTTCACAGACATATTTTCAGAAGTGCCTTAGAACTTCCTATTCCAGGTTTACCCACTGTAATGGGAGCAGAGAGCGAGTATGCCTCTGAACACTGGCAATTGCTGGCTGCAGCACAGTGTCTTGCACCCACAGAGAATATCTTTGGGTCAGTCATACTCCTTTAACGAATTCCTAGAACTGGCCTGGCATATGACTGACTATTGATCTAAAAGTGAAAAAGAGAACTTCAAAGACATTAGTCCTAGATGTCTGCTAAGGGAATAGGAACTACACCTACACTTTAATTTTAAATATATGATCTTATCAATTTTTTCTATTGTTATTTTGTCAGCTATGTGTTTACAGATATATTTCTATAATGGCTGATTCTTTAGTATTGCTGCTATGAAAGACACTGGTGTATAATATAAAGCTTATGAATGTAGCATGACAAGTTAAAACACACTGTTTACATCTGATGCATTATTAGATATTTATTTATGGATTTAGAAACCAGTACTAGGTATAGACTGTTCAGATACTCTGAGTTGTACAATGGATGGTATTAAGATGGTATTAAAATAATCTAAAACCCAGAGAGGATATATTTCCATTTTTTTTTCACAGTATTGAAAAAGAAAAGTCAAAGCAAAGACATAAGATTTGTTTAATTAAGTTGATTCTTGGTTTCTAAAAGAGTTTTTGTTTTATCTCAAAACTCAGTACAGCTTTTTGAAATAAAAGAGCTGTAGTTTTTGAGTAATAACACGACATATGGTTAACACCAGACAGTGCCTACGTAAGGCTGGAAGCTGCAAGCTGAGATGTGATAGTAAAGTGGGAGGAAAACGAATGATATGTCAGCTACATGCTCAGTAGCTTTTCAGGGAGTATGTTTGAATGAATGTAACAGTATCACCATATACTGAGTTGTTATTTGTTATATGATACCAAGGCAAGGATTCAAGCAATTGTTTATTATTACAACCTGTCCTATGTAAAATACTTTAGAAGAGGAACTACTGCTAATATGTGGCAAAACATTTGAAGGATCTGGTAAAGACCCTTGAGTTAATTTGTTAGGCACTATTACATACCTACTGTGTAAGACTGACTATTGTTGACCCGCAAAAGTATAATTGCCAAGACTTACTCTGCACCTGTGTTTTTGAACACCTTCCCTTTTTCTGAACTTCCTGGGATCAATGCCAATTATTATATTTTGATCAAATTTATTTATTCATCAAGATGGTGTCAGATATGCTACTAACTTTGATCATTTCAGGTCTTAGTCAAAGCCGTATTCTCAGTACTACAATACTGTAATCAAACAGATCTAAACATTATAAATGAAATAATTTTAAAATGGTTTTATAGGTTAAATTATGTGTTAGACCATTCTCACTCTAATTATCTAGTTATATAATACTTCATTATATACCACATAATAACATAATACCTCACACATATAATGCCTTAGTGGTCTAACGTGATCAATTCTTAAATTTAAAAAACCAACCAACCAACCAACAGTTTAACTGGCAAATCAAAGCACCCCAGAAGCAGGAAATTGCAGAGAGTTTGGTTTTTTTTTTAATATGTGGTCTAAAAATCACACATTAATTGCATGATCACTCATGAAGATCATGGATACCTGTAAAGATACAGGATCAAGGATGAGACCACTGTTTCATCTGGTGTCAGACAGTAGTGTACTGCATCAAGTTTTAGTTTCTGCACTCCTGACTAGGAAGCATTCAGAGGAGACCTGACAGATACTTTGAATTTAAGACAACAGGTCTTCAGGGAATAATTTAGATAACTTCAATATAAGTATTTTAACAAAAATTTAAATATCAGTATTCATTTGCACACAGGAAATGAAGAAATGTTGCTGTGGTATGCTTCTACTACATCTGTTAAAAAAGTCAGTAGCAAACACTCAGCTATTACCCAACAATGTAGATTATTCCCCATTATTTAGAACTGAGACTGAATGTTCTTCTATAGGATATCTCTTCAGATCAGAAAAAAAGAAAATCATAGAAACTGGCTGCAAGGATTATCAGAAGATGCATAATATATGGTTCATTACAGAAGGTCAGAATAGGCAATGTTATCTGGGCTTCAGTTCTTTGAGTTTATGGAAGTTTCCTGTTAGTTGAAAGGGAATTTGCACTGTGTTATTCTGTTTCACACAGGTAGTGTTAATTAGATGCATCAACTGCCTAGAATATATTTATCTTGATTGCAAATACGTGCAATCATACTTAGTATGCTGTATCCCATGAAAACTCTGAGCAAAGGCAACAAGTGTGCTACGGAACAAATCTTAATCAAGAGTGATCTTGCCTCTTTCACTGCTTGCATATGCTTTCAGTTATTCAAAGCCTATAGAATAGCTAGCTGAATGGAGGTGCACATGGACAAGATGCAAGAGGCATGTTTATACAGCCAGCTCCCACTTTACTTCAGGCTGAAAAAATTTCATTTTTTTGGTAGCCATTTTGGTGATAGTTTTATTATTTGTATGTCTTAGGTGGACTTTTTAAAGTAGAAATAAATATGTTATTTCATATAAAGTTGCTTACTGAACAGCAGCAAAAATTGTACTGCCTCACATCATATACATTCAGTGAGGTAGCATCTCTTTGTCCCTATCACATGCACTGTGTTCTACAAATGCAGGTATTGGTAGTTAAATGTCTGCTTAACAACCCAATTTTACTCATAAAAATGATAATCCATTTTATGCCTTGCAGGGGAAAAATCTGCTTAGTTTCTATGAAAGTATATGTTCATTACCACCGCAGGACAATTGCTTTGATAATTTAGGATAATATCTGCATATAAAAGATATGACTTTTCCTGCCTTTTTAACCTCATCAATTCAAATAAAATGTAAACTGTACAGCCAAAATAAATACTTGCAACTGAAGAAATAACACATATTTTCATATGTAAGAGTCTACTGTTATCTAGATTTAATGCTATTCTGAAAATTGTAGAAGACCCTAGTAACCAAAGAGTTGCAAAAGGGAGTCATACTGTTGAACAAGAAAAGTTTGCAAGAAGTGGGGAAAAAAGGAGATTCCCTTTTTCTGTAGTCAAGAATATCCATACCACATTTTTGCTGAAAAGAGAAAGTAAAAACTCATATTATGGAATATATCTGCTTCTTCTGTTAACTGTTGAGCTGTTTTAATATATTTCACTAGAATTATATATATATATAAAAAGAACAGAAATATCACAGTAATGGGTTCAGTCTGTTAATTAACTCCTTTGTCAATATCTACTTGTGACAGACTTTTTCCTTACTCAAAGTAAATGCCACTTTTCAACATGAGTAAAATAATAAGAATCTGGCAGGAAGAGATATAAAAGACCCTATTTAATACCAGATAAAATGGCATTTATGTCTTAACTCAATTTTGTATCAAAAAATTCTATAATTATCACATTGGTTTATCAGTATCCTGGGAATGCCCTTTCACTGGTTCCATTTGTGATACACTATGTGAGCAACAGTATGTTTAATCCACATCTCTGGAATTAGGTTTATGATCAGAAATTGCTTTTAGATGCTGGAAAAAAAAAATGTTCTGGAAGGCTTTCAGTGCATTGCATGCTGAATTGTTTCAGTGAGTTCAATAGGTCATGAATTATGTGAACTTGTCTGACACAATTTGCAGTTCTTTTATTTAAGACCAGAATTCCACTGTGGTTTGAAACACATTCATTGTAATGATCACAAAACTATTTTTAATATTTATGGAATGGTACTGTGGATCCCATTGTAAATTCAGAGCATATGTTTACCAGTGACAAGAAACAGAGGAATGTGCTAAATTTTATGAACTGTTAATGAGTCAATAAATTGACTGTTTTGCAGCCAGAACTATGTACTACTGGCATTGTCCAACATTCCAATCTGGATTTCTTATGAAGAAAGAAGTTCTATTCCAAATTTTAACCCTATTTAGTTCCTTATTTTTTTCTTCATACTGCAGTGTTGTGTCTTAAGAAGAAATACACAATTGAATGGGAATCATAATGTAAGTTTCTCACTATTGTTAAATTAGGAAGTTATCAGAATATAGGACCCTTCAACATCATTGGTTTAATATCACAATCACATCACATAAATCCTTTCATAAACTTCTCAAGCTCCATTTTAGAGGTAGCTGAACTGCAAGTCTGTCCCCAAAATCTCAGTGCTCTATGTAGAGATAATACACATTTATCCCCAGCCATATATTTGCCCATGTCTCCCAATGTTTAAAGAACTTAAACAACTCTTTACTCTTTTTTGACTTTTACCCCTTGAGGTATTTATAGATAGGGGTCATAATTCCTCTCATCTTTTGCTTTGGTAGACTGAACAAGCCCTGCATGGCTGTACATGGGCCAGTTTACCCTTCCTGGACATGGGCAACTAGCACTGTACATCCTATTCTGGTGAGATCTGGTGATAGTACCAATGATTTTGTATTTCTGCTAAAAAAAATATTTTCCCAGAAATATTCCTGGATCCCTTCTGTTGTGTTCATGACTGAGACCATTGACAGATAGTGGTCTACTATATTCCAAGAGCAGTTACTGGACTCCTTTTCTTTTGATCCTCAGGTATTTCTGGGTAAGTGTCACTTTCCAGACAGAAACTCTTGTCTTTTGCATTATTGAATCTTGTATCATTTTTGTTAGATCCAGATCTTCCTATATAGTATCTCAATTCTATTCTGCATTAATAATACCATGTAAACATTTTGCATTGGCAAATCTTGTTGAAATACTCCCCTTTTTAACAGTCCCAAGACCAGTCATGTCAGAAATGAATGGTTAAGTTCCCATTTGCCTGATACTTAGTTTCTTGATACGTCTCGCTGCTGTTTGCTCTTTATCTAGATCCTCATACATTTGCATGTTTTTTTCTAACTCTGACCTTCTCCGTTTAAAGTAATACTTGTCCATATAGTGGTATTAGAATGTTTTACCGTCGTCTATCTAAGGTCGGAAACATTTGTTGGGAAATAAAACTATCAGTTTACTCTGGCATGGTGTTCTTTTGCATTCTATCTATACTTGTACTACTATGTCCAGTTGATCAGAACTCGGCATACTTCTGCAGCCAGAATGCTAGACCTAAAGTTATATACTACTTCCATTCTTTTCCTTAAATATAAAAAATACCCAGTCTATTCTCATGTGACACAGTGAAATCTTAGTTGATGTTATTTGTTGAAAACACCATGTTACCTACAGCTCGAGTTTGTTATAATTCTGAGATGAAGACTCTGAAGACTTAAGCTTGGCAAAGAGCAGTCAGTCCTCCTAAACTGGTTTCCATTTCGACTGTTCTCATGCCCTTAGTCCACTCTACCCTTACTCCCATCATTAAAAGTCATCTTCCTGTTTAAAAACTGAGGTGAAGTACTTAGTTCTGAATTGTACTGAATCACCAGTGCACAGTCAATTTTTAAAAATTTCTCCTTTTACTTATATAACTTTTTTGGTTTGTTTTTACATCCTTTCAAAGACCTTACTCAACTTGTCAACTGTCTCCATCCCTGAACCCTGAATTCTTTGCTGACCTGTCCTTTTCCCCATTCCTTTGTACTGTATTAGCAGTTTTGATGTGACTATATCCTGAAATGTATGTTACCTTTCTCCTCCTTGTTTGATACACAGATTCATGATAGTTTTCAGTATTTGAAACCAAATTCCTATCTCCTCAGTTAAAGATATGATTCTTTTAGGTTTCAGTGGGTTGAGCACAGCTAGTGGCCCATGAAAGCCTGGAAGCAGTTATCTACAAATACACCAAATGGGATGACAGAACTGTGAGAGGAAATATGAAACAGCAAAACCAAAGCATTGATGTAGTGTCCTGTTCTGTAACACTTTCCTATAACTGCTATAAAAAGAATAATATGGACTTCAATTCAGTTTCTAAAATTCAACCAGTTACAGGCTATCTAAACTATGCTATCAGAACTGTAGTATCAGTAGTGCTCTCTGTGCCTCTTGCAGCACAAGTCAAATGGAAAAGCAAATACATCACTTAGTTTTTATTTGTGTTTCCATATGCTCTGTTTCTCTCAGGTATCACTTTCCTGCAGCCCAACCATTCTATTTTTAAAATACATCTAAAACATTATTCTAGCACTACAAGCCTGAATAGTCATGTTTGTCAGAGTATTTAATGCTGTCCCATTGCAACATTTGTCTTTAAATTAAGATGCTTGACCAAGGAGCTAATCTTTTCATTGCCATTTAAATCCACCAGTCACAAAGATCTTTCCAATATGTTCCTAATTAATTGCATCATATACTTTTATTTTGGCTGCACTCTAAAGACATGTTAGTCAACATATTCCTTATGATACGGTTGTGTAACTTATAGTTAAGCAAATGCATTCTTTTGTGCCATGGAATACAAAGTTATAGATTATAGTGTGGCTGCATTATGAATATATATCCATAATATGTAGAACATGCATGGTACAAACACAAAGGAAAATATGGCCTTCTTTCCAACCTAGTAAGAGTATTATACCCTAAAAGAAAGTGCAGCCAGAATGGGAGATAAGCATACAACCATATGTTTTCTGGAAAAGGTAAGATTTTTAGTTCACAGTACAAAACTTGAAGACTTTCCTGTCTGCACAAACAAACCTATTTACTTCACCTTTGATATGGCAATAAGATATTACTAATATTTTTTATGGTATGACTTTATGGTATGACTACTTTATGGTATGACTTCCAGCTTGTAGAAAAATAGAAATTTTCAAGGCTGCCTGAATGCATTGGGTAGAAAGTATTAGGAAATTATTTTGACCTGCCATTTGGGGAAAGCGCAGAGGCCCAGATTAAGTAAAATAAATATTATTTCAGTATGAAGCAGTGAGTTTAAATATTTTATTGGATTTAGGTCAGAGAGATAAAAGAAAATAATACAAACCAAAAGAAACTGTGAAGACACCAAAACTGACAGAAACACGTCAAATGAGATGGTGAAAAAATTTGTGACCTTCTGGGACAGAAGTTAACTGTTGAAACAATCTGCAGCTGATAAACAAGCAGCACCTCACAGAATAATAAGGCAGTAGTTCAAATTTTTCTACTGGCATTTACTTTTGTAAAAACTGAACAATTAAATGGCAACAGCTTGGGATGCTACGATTCAATGAGAAATGATTTACATCACTTTCACAATCATATGCCAGGGCCATCTGCATATCCAGGCTGTCCACAAAAATGCCTGAGTTAAAGTTATGACTCATATCACTAAATCTACTGGACAACTGCTTGTCTTTTAATCAGTAGAAGAGAGGAAAGTTCTCTCTTCACCCCTAAGGGCTTTGGTAAAATTTATAAACTATTTTATGTCCAAA
>NW_010245121.1:8025-8271 GCF_000690775.1 Eurypyga helias | reverse complement strand
AACCAGGTGCTGAGTAGTGAGATTCGGAGCCAGAGAGCCCGAGAGCCATAGCCTGAGGGCCAGAGCCCAAGCGCTGCTGCAGACCCCAAGGTCGCTGGAGAAGGAGGGGAGAAGGTGCTCCAGGCACCGGAGCAGAGGTTCTCATGCAGCTGGTGGTGAGAGGGCAGGCTGTGCTCTGCGACCATGGAGTGTCACAGCGCAGCAGAGACCCCCCTGCCACCTGGGGAGGACCCCACGCCGGGGCAG
>NW_010245121.1:7541-7766 GCF_000690775.1 Eurypyga helias | reverse complement strand
CTCACCTGACTGAACCCAGCACAGAGGGAGAGAAGAAAGCAAGATGTGAGAGCAACAACTCTGCAGACCCCAAGGTCGGTGGAGAAGGAGGGGAGAAGGTGCTCCAGGCACCGGAGCAGAGGTTCTCATGCAGCTGGTGGTGAGAGGGCAGGCTGTGCTCTGCGACCATGGAGTGTCACAGCGCAGCAGAGACCCCCCTGCCACCTGGGGAGGACACCACGCCGG
>NW_010245121.1:0-7383 GCF_000690775.1 Eurypyga helias | reverse complement strand
TGGGAGGGACCCCAGGCTGGAGCAGGGGCAGAGTGTGAGGATCCTCCCCTGAGGAGGAAGGAGCAGCAGAGACAGTGTGTGATGGACTGACCCCAACCCCCATTCTCTGTCCCCTTGGGCTGCTTGGGGGGAGGCGGGAAAGAAATGGGGAGCAAAGCTGAGCTTGGGAAGAAGGGGGGGAGGTATTTTAAGATTTGGTTTTAGTTATCTTTTACTGTGATTCAATAGGAAATAAACTAAACTTTTTCCCCAAGCTGAGTCTGTTTCACCCATAACTTCTTGATGAATGTCCTTGTCCTTATCTTTAACCATGAGTCTTTCATCATACATTCTCTCCCCTGCCCAGCTGAGCAGGGCAGTGATAGGGCGTCTTTGCTGGGTCACTAGGAACTTTGCTTTTGCCTCCAGCCATGGTCAACCCACCACCATTTTTTAAACTCTTCGATGAGACTTAGAATGCAATTCTCTTATATGGTTTTCGTTTTTTCTCCCACCCATTCAGGTCCATGATTTCTATTTCTAAGGATGAATTATGTGCGTCTTCTCTTCTCCATCTCTGCCACATTCTTCTTCAAGGATAAGTCAAGAAAAGTAGAAAACAAAATGTAGTAGCGACATTACTCATTCCTGTTATCCTTTCCTGTTTATAGGTGACAGTGACGGACCCCAGATATAAGAGTGTCTTTCCTGAAAACGTCCTACCTGACTCAGAATAATGGATATAAAAGATAGAAGGCATCGTTCTCTGACAAGGGGCCGGTGCGGAAAGGAATGTCGCTATACAAGTTCATCACTGGACAGTGAGGACTGCAGAGTACCAACCCAGAAGTCTTACAGCTCAAGTGAGACGCTGAAGGCGTATGATCATGACACCAGGATGCACTATGGAAATCGAGTTTCAGACCTGGTTCACAGGGAGTCGGATGAGTTTCCAAGGCAAGGTATGTTTAAAGTCCAAACTGGTTTCTTTCATAGTAATCTTGTGACAAACCATCTCTGTTGCTTGTTGAAGTGTTATAAGGAGTTTTAATGAAAGAACTGTAGGAGAGTGAATGCCATTTTACCATTATTTCAGCTGTTCTTTGTTACATTAGAAGTTCTTTCTCTTCTCAGATTTCTGGTACTGAAATCAGTACCAGAAATCAGTTGGAATTCAGTATTGTAGATGAGGCGAACAGGATCCACAGTTCAAAACATCTGATGAACACAAGTGCAGTGACCTTTATCCAGACGTGTTTGTCGTGCATCTCGGGGTTGGCCAATATGCTCACTTTTCCTAGGTTCATTTTCCGTGGGTTGAAACCATTGGTGGACATTGCTTCATAGGAACAGTGTTAAATCATCTGGTTAACTTGACTAAATAGCCTGATTAAGTTGTCACTCAGTCAACAATTAGATATGTTTTTAAGAATAAATTGCTTGGTTTAGTTTCAGCTGAAAAATGAGATATGGTTTATATCAAGCAAGATATAGGCAGTTTTGAGGCACAAATGTATAGCCCTTTGAGCCCTTCTCAATGGAAGGTAAATTATCTAGTACGTCTTTAATTGCTGAAACTCTATTATTTTATATACGTTACATGCTTGTTGATGGCTTATGATAGTTCCCTACTACAGATTTCTAATATTGTGACTCAGGAAATTCTAAGTTACCACACTTCTCTATGGAAATCATTCAATAAAAGGTCATTTTTTATACTTGATATCATGTCATGCAGCTTGTTCAAAGCGTTCTGCCAGCAGACAGTGTCTGTCTTGACCTTAAAATCAAAATATCTATTAATTAGCATCGCTGATTAAACCCTTGTCTAATCCCTTGTTTCTCTCACATTCGTGTACAGACATTTGGAAGTGTTTGCACTGTGCTTGGTCTGTCAAACACCCAGTTCTATTTTCTGAGGTAATCTCTGTTCTTGTAGGGTCTTTTGTTGTTTATAGGTATTTGCCGACAGATAATGCATCAAACTGTGACTCGATCATACGAGCTGTTGGAGCCATTTCACTGTGGTTTGTTCAGCCTTTGTGTACAGGAGTCATCTAAATATTACTTTCCCCTCTCTGGATGATTGATGCTTCATCTCAAGTGCCTCATTTTAGTTTCCAGGTCATTATTCGACATTTCATGAGGGTGTTCTTTTTCTCTTGATTACTGATTTGACAACTGTTCATCCTCCTCCTGCTCTTAATATGTTCTTATCTGCCCCCTTTATGAAGGGGAGTGGAAATTTGTTGGTAAGTGAATTGAAATGCTCTGAAGATTTTTTTTTTTTATTATTATTATAATTTTTCCCCCAGCTTGTCTGTGTAGTAATACCTAGAGGAATAAAGTTTATTTTAGAGAGCCAAAGTAATTTTTTGTTTTAATTATAGGAGCAGTAACTCTTTATTTTCCTGCTTCTGTAAAGTTTAGAATACAAATTTCTTTAGAAAAGAAGTCTGTATGATGGTTCTTCTTATGTGAAAGCTTGGTATCTTTCTGATTGTGAAATTCCTCTACTGACATGAAATTTGAGATAATGTGGCAAGTAGATCTAGATTAAGACTTTTCCATGTCTCGATTCCTGCATTAATATTATATAGATAAAATTGCAGTTCATATAGTAGGAAGCACTGTTCATTACATCTTATACATGTGCTTTCCAGCTGCAGACATCTAGGAATTTATGCATGTAAATTTATTCTCTATTTGAGTGGGTGTTTTGATGGGATTAAATTCTGTAGGAAATAAACATGCTTAAAATAAATAGTCTTTAGAGAGTTTTCCATTCTTCTATTATAAAAAAGCTTGACATATTTTTTAAGCAACTGTAGATATTTTCCTCAATATTTTGTCTGTTCTGTTAGTAGAGAAGTATGCATTTGACTTATTGAAAAGTATCTGGTTTAATCATGGCACTGGAACTGCTCAAAACAGTTGTTTTTAGCAGCTGCCTGATCAGGTTACTCAGTTTTGAAAATTTGTTAAGCGTAACACCAAGTTGTACTGCTTCCACATTTGTTTATGGTGGCTCAGCAGTGAAATGCTAATAACAAAAGCTATATTCTGAGCTCAGAAGTCTGAAACAGATCATCTTGGATTGCTTTAGTATTTTATTGTCCTTCGGTTCTGACTTGTTTGTTTCACTCTTCATGAAAAAGCAGATCTCTGAAGTATAAATACCTCTCTAAGCTGGGGCGAATAAAGCATTTGATAGCAAAATTGAGTGATGGTTTAAGTTTAGCTCTGAGAACACAACTTAAAAACGGTGCAATTGCTTTCATGTTTTGAAATCAGCTTTTTGTGCTACTCACTGACAAATGCATCTACCAAAGGAAATTCCATTGTTGCAGATGCTACGTTGTGGTGTGGCATTTGAAAGTTGTGCTATGAAGGCATGAAGGATGACATGACTGTGTATCACCTGAAGCACAGGTGATACTGGCGTTGGTTCCACTGTGCTTTTCCTGAGATGTTTACCTGTAGTTCTTCTGAGTAATAGAATTCCCCTTTTAAAATCTGTTTTTAACATACCAGTAATAATATCTGTACAAAGGGATTCCGAACAGGTTTAGTGGTTTTGTCTCAAGCTTATTTTCTGATTGTCCTAAAAGCAGGTGTTCAGATTCTTGGCTAAAATGATAGGTCCAGTGCATGCTTGAGCTACTCCTTTGTCTTAGTGTTTCCCTAATACAGAGAGAAGCATATTTGTAATTCAGTACCTGCACTGGATATTCATTAGTCAGTTGATCTGAAAAATGCAGTCCTTCAGTGGATCTGAGAGAGCATTCGAACGTAACAAGTGTTATTTAAAGTTGAGGAGTCCTTCTTGAATGCTGTATTTTAAGAAGGAATGAAAACTTTTCAGCTTTCTGCTGGGATATGTCAAAAGCTTGACAATAGATCTGACACCTCGGAATATTTGCACTGTCTTTACAATGTTCTGGCAATACGTGAATTTCTCTATATGCCATGTATTTTTCTGGCAAAGAGAACCAATTATCAAATTTTTTTTTTTTTAATAAAATAACCTTCTTTCTGGCTTCATCTGCTGACACAGCACAGTGAAGGTGAATGTCCTTTGAGGCACAAAATGAGGGTTTTGGAAAACCTGTCTTTAAAGAGGCTGCTTTGAAAGGCAGCTTTTCTTCAAGTATACTTTGTAACCAAATTGTACTTGAAAGAACACTCTGCTGAGTTGTTAAGAGTTTTAAACTGGGTTTCAAAGGGGTGATTGCAAACAGTACTACTCCAGAGATCCTCACTTGGCATTCATAGCTCATGGGTTTGTATTTCTGCCTGAACAAAACGCCAGGCTTCAGCTGATGCAAAATGTATTAGCCAGTAGTTATACTGAATTGACTACTTTCTCATTCTCAGGTCAGATCTAGTTTAGCAATAAATCTCTGCTGTGAAATGTTAGAACAACTTGAGTATATGATTGAAGTTATTAAAAATAAATCTAAAAAACACAATCGTATTACACCGTACCCAACAGCGTTCTGAAATATTTTGAATTTTTTTACTACACTTGAATTGCTTTGTGTATCTCACAGCACCTCTTTTCATATGGAGAGATCATTTCCGTAAAGAACAGCAGCCAATACCTTTCTGTATGTCAGCTCCAATTCCATTTTTTGTTCCTTTACACTTAAAAATGTGGGCTTTTTGTATCCTCTTTAACACCAGAGGTGTGTTAACGGGAGTTAGAAAAAAGCAGTGAGAAGGATTATAAAAAATCCTTGGCAGTGTCCAATCAGATTGTCCAGTATTTTTATTAAGATTAGTAAATTAAGTTATCACAGTAAAACCCTTGGAGAGGGGCACTTGGGAAGTGTAGTGCACTCAGTTTTCTTCCACATGAAGTTGTGTTACTTTGCCATACCGCTCATTATCTTTTGGATATTTCATACTGCATCTTTTCTCCATATATATTTGGTAGGTTTCTTGAAGGGGAAAAAAAACCCAAACCAACCAAACAAAAAAAATCCTAAAGCAACCCAAACCAGTCTGATAAATCTACATTTTATTTTTCCAGACTCCTCTCAGGCAGCTCTGATGGCTGACGAAAATGAATGTTGTTTTCTTTTCTTGTTCTTCTTCACATCATAAATCTGTCACCAGCTAATTTACTGGGCCACATTTGGAGAACCACACCGCAGGAAGAACAATCCAAGAGAGTGATTATGCTTGTTCAGGATCTCTTGTTCAGAGAGTGATTATGCTTGTTCAAAGTTATTGTGGTCAGGTATTCTGTGTTCAGTGGCGACTAGTCTGCCGCCGTGTAGAGGGGATAGTTGTTGTTACAGGTTCTCAGCCTAACTAGACACTGTCTTGCTGCTTATATTCCCAATTACAACAGGATGAGATTTTGGTCATCTTCTCATCAAACATGAGTCATACTCAACTTTTAGGCTCAAATTAGTGTATCCCTTCCAAATCCAACTGAGTTTTACTAAGTCTAGTTTTTACATTCCTTTCCAAAACCTGTGACCTTTTCAAAATTAAATGTTCCATGTGTAGAACTAGACTAAAGACATTGAAGAAAACTTTTTCCTGTAGTCTGTTTCGAGTGGGAGCACATTCTTAGTTTTCCTTTTTCGGGTTTTGAGTGGCATTCTGTGATATGTTGCTCTCTGGTGTATCCATGCACTTACGTAATCAAACAAAATCCGAGGTAGAGACAGGTGGCAGAAGCTTAAAGAGGAAGCCCTTAACGTGGAATGAGGTGTAGGGTAGCTTGTGTGGGGAAAAAGACTTCAAGGCAAGTTTCCTGTTATAACCAGTGCACTTATATAACTTGCAGTGCTGTTGGATCAAGGTTTATGTTGGTTTTAATGGTTACCTACAAGAGGTGCAGTACCAGTCTAAAATATTTATTAAGGTGAGACAACTGCACTCAATTTTTCTTTCTCTAGGAAGCATAGCATTAGAGAAAAATGAAAGTTTATATTTTACTATGTGTACCTTATTTAATAAAGATATTGAATAAAAACTCACTCCCTACCTTCTCCTTCCCCAAATCACAGGGCATTATATCATTCTTATTGGTACATGATTTAAAAACATGAAAGCACTTCTCATCTGTGTTGATTTTGATGATAATGAGCTATGTAGCAGCATTCTAGACGAGCAAAGAAATAAAAGTACAAACCTTACAAACATCCTTTCCCAAATACGCTTTTAGGAAAAGAAAATGTAAGAAAGTTTAACCCAAAATCTAACATACCTCCTCTTATTTATACTTTAGCATCAGTTAAATGGCCTTTTGAGCTGTAATACTGAGATCTGCTGATAAATAAGAATTAAACTAAAACTTTTTGTATATTATATCTGAGTAACCGTAACATAAAATCAGAAGGAAATCTCTTTGGAAGTGGCCTTTCAGGGAAACATCATGGAATAGACTCCCAGTCTTTGCGGTACTGCCAAGTACATATTCATAAATCGTTTTCTCTTGCCCTGCTATGTTTTGGGTTGGTTGGTTGGTCGGTCGGTCTTTTTGAGCCACAAGCTTGCTAGTTTGTAAATGGTAGTTTAAATCAGTCGTTATGATAATCTCTTACTTTGCACTTGCCTTTCATTCCCCTTGCATCCTCCTTTCTTGGGGTTTAACCATTTAATATCTTCATACATTGTGACTTTATTTGCTGGGTGTGGTGGTCTGCTCAAACTGGAACTAACCGTCGAGAATTCAGACTGTTGAACATGGATTTGTTGAATGATGGTGTAAATCTTGCTGTCCTACCTATTTGACTAGTTGAGCCAGCTTCGAGATCAGCATCTTGGCCATTAGGAGTTCTCAGCTGGGAGAGCAGATACATGACAGCAGACATATTCCAGCCCAGCAATATGGAGGTGGCTGTTGCCATACAGAATGTGGAAGTATTCAAAATGTCATTGTTATGGAAAGAATCTAGTCCACAAGATAGCAAGCTAAATATACACTGTGTAATCAATTAAAGTATTTCCGATTACTGGGAATCTTGTTCTAGGTGAGCGTAATAAAGATAGAGTTTAATAAAATACTCTACTGAAACTGTCTATAGAGAAGCTATGATACTGACAGAGGACTCCAGTAATAATTAATATGACCAGTGCTGAAAAACACAGTACTATTCTAATATTAATATGTATTTGTAGAATAAACAACAAACAGCTAGACATAATATGTGAATTCTGTGTACACACACAGTTTCTCTCAGGGAGTAATATTTTATTCTTGGCTGTTTCTCTCTAGTGATCATTATTAAAAATCAGCATTTGTTTACAGTTTAAATTCAAGAATCAGAATGCAGGGATTTCCAGTGGAAATATATAGGTATTGTAGAGATAATTCTCTTTTTCCTAAGCTGTTGTTTAGCTTTCAAAATGTGCTTCTGCTTTTTTTACTGCTGCTGTACTAGA
>NW_010245120.1:0-281 GCF_000690775.1 Eurypyga helias | reverse complement strand
GGGGTATTCTTCCCTTTCACCCAGTGTTGGCACAGATCTGTCCGTGCTTTTCCCTTTCCCACTATTTATGCCCTGTCTTAAAGAATGTTTTTTTCTTTCCAGCTTCTTTGGCACCAAAGCTTGAACCATTTGGCCCTTTCTGGCCAGTTTTCCCCCAATATTAGCATTTTTCTGACTTTTATGGCCATTTTCCCCCAGATCTAGAGAAGTCTTGCATTTTGTAACTGATTTTGCCCTTATTGTGAATATTTATCTGTTTTATGGGTGTTCTGGCCCCAGGA
>NW_010245119.1:0-241 GCF_000690775.1 Eurypyga helias | reverse complement strand
GTACTTTTCATCTAAGTTATTGCACGGATGCGTTACAGTCAGATCTGAAGGTCGCGCTCTGCGCTGATCCCTGCAGAGGTGGGTCCTTTTGAATTTCAGAAGTGTAAGGCTAGAAGCGCACAGTTAGCGCGGTATATGATACCCTCTAAATGTACCATAAAGGTCCCCCAATAGCTCTAATTAGAGCTGCAGACCACCGCTGGAGACAGGCGGAGAAAGCAAAACTCGCTCCGTGCCCCAT
>NW_010245118.1:3974-5941 GCF_000690775.1 Eurypyga helias | reverse complement strand
CTGGGGGCGCTGGGACACGCCAGGACGGGGCCCGGCAGTTACTCAGAGTTATAGTATTATATTTTAACAGTGCTAACTTGTCGAGTGATTCTTGCTCCCGTTTGTACGTGGTGTTATTGAAATGTATTGTTTGAGCTGAAAGCTGGTCGCTCCCCGGCCACGCTAATATATTTATTTGTAGGTATTTATATAATGAAATATAAAGCCTAGATTTATGGAGTCCCTAGATCACCTTATAAACTATATCAAACGAATATTTTCTGTTCTCCTTTTTAACCATTCAGCATTTGTTAGTCTCATCCCCTTGCCCTCCATACGACCCGCAGGACCATGCCCGGTATATATTTTTTGATACTGTACACATGTGGTGTTTCTATGTGCAAAAAAAAAAGAAAAAAAAATCGTTATCTAAAGCTAAACGAGCTACTATAGAAATTGCTGCTATTAGAAATGTCTAAACTATAAGCTTCCACTTATTAATTGCTTGAATGTAAATATTAAATGGAGATGTTGAAAGTGCATTTGATGTTCTGCAGCTAGTGTAGATCGGATTGCAAAGCCCAGCTGCTGGGAGGTGGAGCGTGAGCTGCCAGCGGCGCTTCCTGGTCCGAGGGCTGTGTCACGGGGGAAGAAATGTATCATGCAATCATTGCAAAGGACTATAAACCTTTACAAAAACTACCAGGGTTCAGAGTGCGTTTCTTCTCTGCCTACGGACGGCGCAGAACGCGGCCCCGCTGCGGGCAGGTTGCGGCTGGGCGCTGGCACCGGAGCGGGTGCTCGCAGGTTAAAATCCGTGTCCGGCACAGCAGAGAGGGGTGTGCTGCCCGCAGCACGTGAGGGCACCCCGTTTTCTGTCGGTCTTGTCCCCGAGGCGCTGCTCCAACGCCAAAGGGGCTGCGCGAGGTCTGTAGTGGGAAAGCTGGAAGGCTGGGAAGGTGGCTGCGGAGGATAGGGTGATGGATGGGGCCGTTCTCGGCCTGACTGCCATCCCGGCAGCGTTGGGGAAGGTCGTGATTAGATGAGTTGAACTTCAGAAAGGGTGATGGTCCAAATTCCACAAAAAAAAAAAGCCTGCAGATGCCTCTGAACTAGATGAATAATTGCTGGAGTCTGAAGAAAATACAGTGCAGGGCTAATTCTTTATGAGATGGCTCATGCGAAGGTGGCAACTTCACGGCGTGCTCACAGAGCCCGGCCCAAGCCGAGTGGAGTGCTCACAGGGCAACTGCCCCCTGCATTGTGCTTGCCAGACTGGCTCGGTTGCCAGCCTTTCCCATCTTGGGCCTTTCTTGGAGCTGATTTCTCTTCCAGAAAAGATCTCGGTTGAAATGTTGTCAGTGGTGGAGCAGTAATGTGTGTGGACAAGAGCCTCGAGCTTGCGAGAAGCAGAATTAATTGGTTTGAGTAGGGTGGGCTCTGTGCTTATACTGGGGCTACCTGAAGAGGCGGGTGAGTTGCCCTTGCCAGGTGCCTTGGCCTCTCGGGGGAGCCCAGGGGGTGGGCAGCACTTGGCAGGTTCAGCCCCTGGGTCCTGCTCTGGCACTGCATGTGTCCATCCAGGCAGGGCTCTTCCCAGAGCAAAAATGAACCCTCCATCTCGTGCTGCCCAATTCGGGGCCGCCTGGTCTTCCCAGGCTTCGTTTTACTTGGATAAGCTCGAAAGCCAGCTTGCAACCGCTCCCGGCCAGATCCTTCGGATGATGTGGCGCCCGTGGGAATCTGGGTGTCCTATGCCATGGCTTCTCCGCGGGGGGAGCCGCCGCAGGAGCTGTGTCAACCGAAGTGTCACCCGTGGGTGTTCTCGTGCCGGAGCGCTTTTCCGGGGCAGGTTGGGTTAAACAGGAGGAAAAGCAATTGTTGGGTAGATGGATGCCACTTTCCCGGCTGGAAAAACCTTGGAGGCTTGTATCCAAGTGGAACAAGCTCAGCTGTGGACACCGTTGTGGCACACATTGGATTTGGTC
>NW_010245118.1:1126-3916 GCF_000690775.1 Eurypyga helias | reverse complement strand
ATGGGCTGAGCTGACACCCGAGGGCTGGTTCCACCCCAGCTGCTGGGTGAAACTTCTGGTGCCGACGAGGCCAACGTCTCGGTTCATCTCGTGTTTTGGTTGATGCTCCGTAGTCCGTGGAAACCCGTGCGCTGTGTTTAGTGCCTGTGAGTCTCAGCTGCCTGCGCGGGGAACCCCAAAATCGGGTTGCGTACGTGCGGAGAGCAAGTGGAAAGGGGTGAACTGGGATTAAATCCCGCCTTTCGCTGGTGGGCTGTGCTGAATCTGGCTGTGCTGAATCGTGAGAGGGTTTTGATCAACCCCGCGTGTCGGCGGGGCTGTACGAGCGATGGGCCGAGGGTGCTGGAGAGCAGGTGTCGGGGCAGGCAAACCCCCACCCCGTGCCGGGGGATGCCCGGGGATGGTTTGGTGGGAAGCGTTTTCCCTGCCGTCCCAGGCTTAGCTGGCAGAGCAGACAGAAATGATGCGTTTCCCTTGATTAATTAAGCTAATGGTTATCTGAAAAACAAAAATGGCATGGAAGGGGAGACGCATGCTCAGAATGCAAACTGTGATTGATGAAAGGGGAAGTGCCGCGCGACAGCGGCAGCAGCCAGCCCGGGAGCGGGGCCGGGCAGCCGGGCTCGCTCTGGGGCAGAGTGCCTGCAACGGGAGAACTTTCTTCAACCAGACAAAGGTCGATAAAACCGAAGGGATTTCTCTCAAAGAGTGGGATGTGTCTGTTAAA
The DNA here is from genome assembly GCF_000690775.1 of Eurypyga helias. Taxonomy (NCBI): domain Eukaryota; kingdom Metazoa; phylum Chordata; class Aves; order Eurypygiformes; family Eurypygidae; genus Eurypyga; species Eurypyga helias. The sequence goes on along the minus strand of NW_010245118.1, from coordinate 3,189 downwards.
CATGGGTTTGCAGGTTCCTGAGCATCGCTGCTGCCGAGCCGGGTCAGCAGCCCCCTTCCCCAGCCCCTGCGTGTGGGAGACCCTTGGCAATTGGTAGCTGTCGGTGGGTTTACCCTGAACTCAGCGGTTTTAAACATGGATTGTAGCGTGTGCCCCGTCTTTAAGGCACGAGCGTTCCTCTGCGCACTCTTGCTGAGCTTCCGTGCCCGCCGCCGCTCCGCGAGCCCGAGAAGCACCCAAAATACTGTCTCTGCCGGCAGGAGCTGTGGTTTGTTTGAGGCACCGTTTCCCGGAAACCACTTCGCCTGATATTTCTTAGTTTAATAGTTTGATCGTGTTTATCACAACTCCAGCAGCTTCCTGTGCAGGGGAAGGTGCAGTAAGTAGTTACTGGTTTAAAAGATACACCCTCCCCTTGCTTCGTGCCAATTGGCTGCGGAAGGGTAAGTGTTCGGGGGGATGAATTACTTATTCATACCGCGCTCCTTCCGTATTAAGTGCATCCAACCTAAATGCCTGTTACTGAGCAAATTAATGTGAAGTCCACTATGGCTTCCAATGGTTATCGACGTGATCCGGGATGAGATGGAGCGTCAGCACGCTCCATTAGGAAGACTGGTGCGCGCTACGTTTAATGTGTTTCCCAGGAATGCGTTAACCTCTGCTTGGTTTGGATTTATTCCAGACAAACATTTGCTGATTTAAAAAGGAGAATTTGTGTCGGGTTTGAGCTCTTCTGAAAGGGTCTGGTGCGTCCGCCTGGACGTGGCCGTACTGAGAGGAGGGGCTGCAAAGCTGCCCACGGGTTCTCCCCCCCCGGTCCCCTCCCCGGGTGAGGTTTCACCAGGCGTCGGTGCGGTCCCAGCCCCACGGGACGTGATGGCAGCACCGTCCCCGGGCGATGGCCGGGGGGCAGCCGGCAAGGGGGGGCCCACGGCGTAGGAGGGGCTGGACGAGAGGCTGCACCTCCGGGGTTGGGATGCTGTTAAGGAGAAGGGTGTTAAAAAACACAGGACACGGAGCTGATGTCTTTTAATCAGAATAAGAAACAGCCTCGTGGGGTTGGGGAGACTCCCAGGTCCAGATGGGGAATGCGAGCGGAGCTCCTTCCCAGAGACGGGATGGAGGAGTAAGCGTCCCTGTGAGATGAGGAAGAGGAGGGTTTCCAGGCATTTGGGGCACTCTGTGCTTTCGCTCATACGTGGGTGGGGGCAGCTCCTCCTGGCAGTCATTTGCATGCACTTTTGTGGGTTTTTTTCCTTTATTTTGCCCATTCTTCTCTCATTCCGCCCTGCGATGTCGGGAGCGGGCTGTGTGACTTTGCTGAATGCGGTGGCCTCGGCACCTCTCCCGCGGCGGAGAAGCCAGCAACAAGGTAAAGCATTCATGGTCGTGCTGGGGGGGCGAAGCCCGCTGTTCAGGCTGCATTTTTCCAGGCCCGTCCCCTTGAGCGCGGCGGGGGCTGTACAGCTCGGCCGTGCTGCGCGTAACCACTTGAACTAAAACTGTACCCAGCGGGGCTGGTCCCGCAGCCAAGGCCTGTCGCAGGGGGGTCTCGCTGGATTTTCCACGGGGCTGGTGTCCCCTCTGGAAGAGTAGTTGCAGGAAGGCGAAGCCAAGGTTCAGCCCCCACCACTGAACCAGGGTATCTGGGTGAGGGGGACGGGGAAGAGGCTTTCCCCAGTTCTGCCCTGAGCCCCCTCGCCTCCCCCGTTCCCTGCCTGGCGATCGGAAATCCTTAGCTCCTCTGTAGATAAGATCATTTGGATGCAGCCCAGCTTCATGCGAGATCTGTGTCGGGAGGAGACGACCCAAGGACACTGCTCTGTTTATGTTTTCACCAGAAGAGGAAAAAGGCCCCACAGTGCCGAGCACAGCCCGGAGCATCTCCAGGCACTCCCAGAGCCTTGGTGAGCAGCTCCGGAGGGTCCCCTGTGCGTGGAAAAGCTCCTGCCTGCACCCTGAGCTGGGGAGAACCCCATCAAAACAGCTCACGCGTTCACGAGGCGTTTGCCACCAGCAATACGTGACCTAACCACGGCTCCGCGGCGTAGCGCAGCCTT
>NW_010245118.1:0-1019 GCF_000690775.1 Eurypyga helias | reverse complement strand
GGACACCCTGATTGCCGTGGGGAGTGACGGAGCACAGGGACAGGGTTGGGTGACGTGGGAGAGGGGCTGTGCTGGCTGCAGCTGGACTCTGTGAAGCCGGGATGGGGTTGGGACTGGAAGGAGAGGGGGTTTCTGGGGGTGTAGGTGCACGTAGGAGCCATCCCTGGGTCTGTGCCGGCGCGTGGAGTCTCGGCACGGAAGTGTTCGTGCGTGACAGAGCTTTGGGTGCAAATGGCAGAGAAACGAGTGTCTCTGTCATGATGGAAGTTTGGGGTAGGTGCTGGCAGGGGCTGCGGGTGGCCAGGGTCTCCTCCCCCCAGGCTGGGATCTCCCATAGCAGGGCGAGATCCCAGGCTCACCCGGGAGCAATTTGCCGGCACCAACCGAAGTCGTTTCTCAGAGGGAGCCGTCAGTTCAGCTGACACCTTGATGTAGTTTAAAGCAAACTGCAAACACGAAGATTTATTTTTGTCCAACGAGCAGGCATATAAAACACGCCGGGCAACGCAGCGCAGCCTGGCAGGAAGCACCCTGGATCCCGGGAGTTGTGGCTTCGACACGCCGATCCCTGGGCAACCCTGCTGATAGCAGCCCCGTGGGGCTGAAGGGTGGGGAGAAGAGGAAAATTAATCACCAACTGCCAAACCCTCCAGGATCTCCGTCAAACACCAGGACCCTTCTGCGAGGGACAGCACTGGCACCAGTTGGGATGACAGGTCTGGAGCCAGCCTGAGGTACAGCTCCGCTGGTGTCACTGGCTGCCTGTCCCAGCGAGGCACTGGGAAGAGGGTTTCTCCATGCTCCCGTTTTCTGGGGGGTTTTTACATTGCCCCGGCCCGAGCGTGGACACAGCTTCTGTGGCACAGGCTGTGTTCAGTTGGAGGGGAGACAGGGAGTAGCCTGAACCTTGAAGGGGTGTTGCTGTTGTGCTGTAGCGGCCAGGGCAGGAAGTCCTACACACAGAGAAAATCAATCAAACAGACTTAGATATTATTATATCGACCAGTTGGAGCGAGTCC
>NW_010245117.1:0-6394 GCF_000690775.1 Eurypyga helias | reverse complement strand
GCGCGGGGGGGAAGACTAGTTTCCTAAATCAGTAAATACACAGCAGCAGATACAGTTCTCCATGCAGTTATAGATGACAAAAGTTACAGGAGCCCTAAAGAATTGAAAATAATTATATGACCAGGGTTTTAAACTGGACTGCTGGGAACTGCTCATATCTTAAGTCATATGTAAGGAAACACCCAACTCCTTAAGGGCACTGAGCATTCCTCCTCCTGTCCCTATCCATCGCTAGGATGGATAAAAGCCATCCACATTTCAGAGAGGCAAAGTGCACTGCAGGCAAATCAGTGTCCTGGTTGTATCTGCGCCAAAACAAGGCCTCATTACCTTGCACTTTCACAAATAATCACTCCTAATATGTTGGAGAAATCAACACTGTGTATTTGCAACCTGGAGTGTTTTGTCAGAACTAGGAGTATAAGCAAAGACGCGTTCCGTTAGGCATCAAACCTGCGAGGACATCTACTGCAAGCATGCAGCGAAAGGGAACAAGGAGCATGTTAACTGCACCCGGCTTACATCTGCTGTTATCACAGTTCAAGGCTATGTGGCTTTGGAATATGTCTTTTTAATTGTACTGCTTGAACAACAGCCAATATCCACCACTGAATACTTCTTTCTTGGGTGTTTGTTCACTGCCAGGATCCTGCCCCTAGATAAGCATTTTCAGTCCCTCCCTCTAGTTAACAGAGACACCTGAGTTAACCTCATGCATAACAAGCCAGTCCAGGGAGTTTTATAAGCAGAAAAATAATCCTATTAGAAAAGTGATTAACTTTCTACTGGTTCAGCTCTTTGATTTCAGATCAGATGTGATGCAGAATAGAGGATGCAAAACCATACAGGACTTCATTAGTCCCAACTTAGACGAGCTTACACTACCATAAAACTGCACCAAATCAGATAAATACTGGCTTTTAACTTCTTTACTGTCTGGGGGAAAAAAAAAAAAAAACCTGCAAAGAATTGCTGCATACAAATTGTAAAAAGATTTTTTCCATTTCTTCTGATAATTGTGTTCAGTATACCTCCCACACAATTTGGCTCCTATCCCACAAAAACCCCTTTGAAGGTCATTGAATTATTTTAGCACGGAAGGTTCTATGTCCACAAGTACCTGTATTATTACTATTTGGTCTGATTCACAGCTTCCCTTTTATTACTTATAAACAGATAAATAGCAATGGATTTTTAGTTTCACAGATAAGAGATTTTTAGATTCACAGATAAAATGACATTATTACCACAGTTTCCAAAATCTGAAAGTACCTAAACCCAAATTATCCAGCAAGAAGTCTAGAAGCTCCTTCCTAAAAAACACATCAACTGCCCAAAATCTAAATTTGAATTAATAAAGGATGTCTGAGTGAAGAAGAACAGAAGAGACCAACTTGATTTTTAGTATTCACTGGAAGTTACTTAAACATCACATCCAAGTAAAAATTCTTGGCTTACACCTTACTGCTAAAAGCAACAGCTAACAGTTTCCTCAGGCCTCTGAGAACGAACACTCATGACTCCAAAGCGCATAAAAAAATACCCAGCCAAACACCTCTTTCAACTCTTCACACCACCTAATGCATCCAATTGATTAAAGCGCCCTCCTGTTTCCACAAAAGATCTTCTGCAGTGAAAAGGAAATAAATTTAAACAGCTGTTCCACCCGTGAATTGGCCACTTTAAGATGCTTTAAAAACTACCACTAATTACAAAATGAGAACTACAAACAAGACATACAGGCCACTGTACACAAAGAGGCCAAACTGATTCAACATCCAAAAGGAGTTATGCCCATTAGGACGGAAGCTACAGTTTGGAGGTTTTGACTGGCTGTTGCACAATTTAGCATCATCTGGACTGTAACAGACCCAGTGAATACAATTTCAGATATATTAATGTGCAACTTAACAAGCATCGCTAGGTGTCCAGTTAGGTTGATTTACAGGTTTGTTTAGCCTAAGGGTTTCCCCCCCCCCCCTTAAAGTTCAGTTATAGCTGTATGTGCACAGAACAAGTTTCAAAATCTTTTCTTCAGTAACATATCCCTTCACTACTCTATAGTTACACCTTATCAGTCCTTGCACTTCCATAATTATGTTTTTAATGCCTCACCTTCTACCACCAACTCAATTCAACTTTGAACCCAACCTTGAGAAAACTTTTGTCCTTAAAGATTGGATCACTGTTAACAGACATAACCCAGCGCATTCCTCTGAAATAATCTTAAAAGGATACTTTTTTAAGTGCCGCCCCCCCAGTCTGGGCTGTTTTTCTCTCTACTAATCTCAGACTCTAGATTTGTTCAATGATTACCATTCCTTCCCCATGAGACTATTTCCCAAATGTTAGTATTTAGACAGACACATTTTTCACGCAGACTTCTTTTTGGTATATCTGGAACTTACTGGCCCTGGAAATGCAGCTAAAATATAGATATTATTTACAAGTGTGTAAAAAATGGGGAAAAAACCCACACCCCACTCAACAACCCACACCAAGTATAAAGTCTTCCTCACCCAGTTCTTATATTCATCCTGTTTATAACCCATTCCTACAGCACATGTAAACAATGACAGTAAACCCAGGTTTACTATGTATGTATCATAAAACAACGTGCTCTTGGAAGAGTTTCTTTCCAAATGGCTCCTCCTGAGATGTTAAACCCACACAATCCTGCAAGAATAAACATCTGCTTTGAGTACTGCACTCAGTGACATCTATTTTTAAAGTGTTAAGCTAAAGTTAACTACAATAACATTTGTTACTGCATTTAGAATTCAAAAACCCACATCACTTACTACATCAAACAGACACAGGGCATGAATGAGAGGAAGGAGTAAGAAGGGACAAACGTAGCAGTAAGAAACTGGAATAGACTGCTTTAGAGGTCTTTTCTGTGGTCACAAAGACAATAGAGACATCTTTTTTCCTACAGCTCCGTCTTGGACCAGATTAATTTTCATGTAAATGAAAATGTGTCACAGACCTGGGTACATACCTTAGGAACAGTTACAGGAAGCATGAAATGCATGTTCTAGCCTTAAAAGATTAGAAGGCAACTGGTGCAGGGCTAAAGCAAATATTCCATCAAGTCTTCAGATAAAACTGATGCCTGGCAAGCACACACTTACTAAGTGGGTAAGAACAGTAGTGGTTCTGCCATGGTAGAAAGAGGTAGAGAGCACAACAAATTTAGGTCTTGTTAGAGAGTACATGAAACAACCACCACACAACTGACATGAAACTAGATGTGTATGTACATTAAAGTCCAGAAAAATGTGAAGACATACACAGGTGCAAGCATGCATTCTTTGTAACCTTGGCACATGAAGAGCTTGCCAGGGAATTTTCCGGCAAAGGGTGGCAGATGCAGCCTTTTAGTCTACAAACGTGGGTTTCTATGACACAGAAAGGGCTAAATACTTTGTAAACTAAAAACCCACCTTGAAAATTCTGGTTTGTTAGACATCACGTGGACCTTGCCAGGAGTCTATCAGGTACCTAACACATTTTAAGTCCTAACATCATTTAACTGATTCTGCAGACATTATTTGGGTCCAGCATAGTTAACACAGTTCAGGAATTTAAAATATACTGCAACAGTGGTGGCTACATCACATTTCTTTGCCCCCCTGTCCCAGTTTGTTCTACAATAATGACGCAAGGAGGAGACACCCTATATAAAGCAGCTTAGGCTTCTGATCTACATGTAAGGCAGCCTAATATGCCTGAAGCCAACCTCAGCCTAAAGGCAGTAAAGCCACATTTCAATTGCACTGCACTTGGTGCAATAATGCCTCCTAAACCCTATCTGGGTGTTTAACCTTACAATATCTTTACTCTCCCACCCTCACACTCTGTTTTTCCTTCCCACACTACCACAACTTCATATTTGCTGGAGACAGCAAGGCAATGTTATTCACCTGGCCGTTTTCAGGAGTCCCCTCCAAACCCTAAAGAAGCAAGGATCTAGGAAGCAAGAGGCAGACAACTCTGTGTGTCAGTGAGAACTAACAATTCTGATTTGTCAAAGTTCTTTAACATCTGCATCATACACTATCATACACACAGCTTAAGCACAACACAGATGGGAATTAACTGTACAGTCACCCATTACACTGATCTAACTATGTGACTGCCAATGAAATGGTGCCTAAAGAGTCAGAAGCTGGTCATGGAAGCAGCAGATGAAACCTGAAACAGGAAAGCCAGACATAATCCAAGCTCTGCCTAGCTTCAGCATCCTATGGAAAGGAACAGTTAAAACTACAATAGCTTGCATGTAAAGTCAGAGAGCCCTTCAAACAGCACTAGGTTACAATATGTAGCAGCCGCTGTGTGGGGAAGGGAGCAAGGCACCACTGCCCCAATCACAATGCTTTGTTGTTCTTTCCACAGAGACACAGGGAATTTAGGTCTATCATGCTCTGCAGGCCCACAGTTAGACTGGCATCAAAGCTTACTTAAGGTACACCTGCCCCGCTACACAACTGAACGAGTGGTAGCCTAGGGTGCTGAAAACTGGATGGGAGTATTGCTAAAGACACTGATATCAAATTATGGCCTATCTTAACAGCAGGAGTAAGAAACGGAAGGATGCCGGAGTAAGAGGGAAAAAATTGTAGAAGACAATCTAGTGAGACTGAAGAACATCAATGGAAGGGAGGGAACTGACCGTAACAAAATTAGAGACTTCTAGGAAAACAGAATCCAGAGGCCTTTGTAACAAGGACTGAGTAGGAAGTAGAAATAATTTAACCCCAGCCTATAGAGGAGGGTTTTAAAAATGTTTTTAAAGTGCACCCAACATGAAATCAGTAATGGCAATGGGTAAAAGCATAAATCTTAATATGGATTGAAAGAGCAATATCCAAGGCGTATGTTAAACTACATGCTTCACATAGGCTGCAAGAGAATTATTTTCGACTTTTTGAATGCTAAAACCCCCTGTGATATGGCATCACAAAATTGAAGCAGTTATTTCAGTACGCAAACAATATTTCAATTTTTATGTGCATTAAATTTCCCCTTGCAGAAGAAAATAAAACTGTCAAGTCAGCATTATTTTTCTTTAAGTTAAACAGTAACATATTACAAGCTACAAAAACCCGCTACTTCAACCAGCAGTTTACCAACTCAAGTAAACAATGTAATTAAAAAAAAAAGTATTGGGAGTGGGTAGGGTTAAGTGTGAAACATATTACACATCAGGATTATCAAACTGTTATTGTAGCACATTCTTACTTCTTTGTAGCTATCTACCCGGTGATCAAGTAAACCATTCTGAAGAACCTGTTGCTTAAACATGCTACAAGTACATACTTCTTATCCTGAGCAGCTCTTGGCATACAGGCTGGTAATTCATTAGGGATTTTTCTAATGAGACAGAAACTGGGTATTTTATGTTGTGAGTACCTGTCTTTCCTACACCTCCCCTCAAAAAAACCTTAAAATGGGTGGTCTTGCAAAGAGTTTACACACCACCCTTCCAGAGCACAGCCCCAGACACACAGAAACAGAACCTTTCTTGTGAAGAGACCGACATTCTGCAAAGAAAAGTTTCTTAAGGGAGCACTAAGTCATCGTCTGTAAGCTACACCGGCCACGAAGGCATGCCTGCGTTATCAACCACTCCTCCCTCAGCCGGGAACTTTCATCCCCACCCCTCCAGGTAAACAGTGATTTTAAACACAGCCCTAACTATTACAGCGACACGTTTAGAGAAATTCTGACAGTAAGAGAGTGCTCACAGTGATACGAGATGTTAAATGATGACATATGACACCTGCCTAGAAAACAGGAAGTTACGATAAATTGGTATTTTGTTCTAATAAAACCAAAAACAACCAAGCCAAAACCAACCGAAATCGTTACTTTCCCCCAAGAGCAAGAATGCTTTGCCATAAGGAAGATTCTTGGTTATAAATAAGTGTATTTGTATTGGTTTATAATTTAAAGGTGCTTTAATAATGCCTTATTCTGGAGGCAAGGGTATCGTTGCAGAGGCCTGTGCGTTCGGAGCTGGTGTTCAGCACAGGCTCACGTCCCTCACACCGCAGACGCAGCGGTGTAAACATCGACGTTCCCACCTTCTCCTGGAGCGCGCGTACACCGCGACCACGAATGAGATGGGGAAAGCGAAGCTCACTCGCTGGGATATCTATCGCTCACCTCGACCTGAGCTAAAGTCTGCTTACCAGACACGCCAAGGCTACGAGAGCCACAGTTTTCTGAGCGTTCCCGGTTTTACCGAGAGCGGCTCCGCGCGCCCCTTCCCCCAGCGCAAGGCTTCCACGACGGCATAAACTCGAGTTCCTCAAAATGGGCGTGTGCGGCGGGGGAGGGGAGCCCTTCACCGGCCGGGAAGGCGGGCAGGGTTCCCCGGCGCGGG
>NW_010245116.1:390-820 GCF_000690775.1 Eurypyga helias | reverse complement strand
GGGCCCCCCCCCAAGCCCTCGCTGGCGTGGGGCAGAGCCCTGGGCACCCGTGCTCCTGGCATCTCCCTTGGCAGAACAGCAGGTGCCAGTGCCTTGTTTTTTTCATGGATGGAGGGGGCTGGTTGGTAGGGATCGCCCCTGGGGGCGATGAGCCCTTGGGGATGGCTGGCAGGGGAGCAGCAAACTGGGGAGGGGGGAGCGCTTGTGCCTGACCCCCTGGATCCTCCTGGGTGGCTGGGATCGTCCCATTTCCCCCGGAAGACTCTCTGACCGCTGTGCTCAGCTGTTTTTAAATGTGAACTCGTGCACCCACGTGCAGACTCAATGTTCTTGTTACCGGATGAATAAAGTTTTATTTTGAAGATGACGCGGGCGTGCTGCCTCCTCTTTGGGGCTGGGGGGGATGAGTGACCACCCTTGCTGCTGACCG
>NW_010245116.1:0-326 GCF_000690775.1 Eurypyga helias | reverse complement strand
TGAGTGACCCCCCTTGCTGCTATCCGAGCGTGGGGCGGGCTCGGGGCTGTTGGCTCCTGTCCCCTGCCAGAAGCAGCTGGATCCATCCCATCCCAAGTGACCCCGTGCAGGGCCAAGGAGCCGGGTGGCCAAGCAGATGCTCTCCTGGCTCCGGGGAAGATGCTGAGGTTGGGGGTGTTGGGATGCCGCGGGTGTCCTCGCGCTGCTGCAGGCAGAGGAGCTGGGGGGGTCTTGGGGTTTGAGCTCCAAGGAGAAGGCGAGGTTTTACCCCGACCCTGAACCAGGAGCCGAGTCGAATCCAAGCGCGGAATAACCGCAGCACAAGT
>NW_010245115.1:0-25935 GCF_000690775.1 Eurypyga helias | reverse complement strand
CCAACCCTGACCATTCTGTGATTTGACTGGTAATAAATTTAATTAATTTTTTTCCCTAAATCAAGTCTATTTTGTCCATGATGACTGACCTATCCCTGTCTTTATCTCCACCCATAAGCCATTCATTGTATTTTCTCTCCTCTGTTCAGCTGTGAAGGGGAGCAATAGAGCCACTTCAGTGGGCACCCAGTGCCCAGCCAGGGTCACCCCACCACAGAACTGCCCTGAAACCTCCCTCTGACAATGCAAAATTACCAATACAATTCGACACCAAAGATTTCTCTTCTGCATTTCACTGTGTCTCACTGTCTCTGAATTGTGCCCACCTGCCTATACAGCAACCACCTGTAATTATCAAAAGGTTTGAGAGTTCTCATATCCAAGTTTCTTTAAACAAGCAGGCTGACCTAGACTCAATATGAGTTTTTGGAGCTATGGAGAGATGCAGAGGCCCCTGTTTATCACATTATTTTAACTTCATTTAGTCTGCCTTCTGCTATTAAGAAAAATCAAATTAACTGCAGCCAAATAAGTTATCTTGCATTACAGGGGTGTTTTTCTTTTCCTTAAAGCAATTTCTAGACTAGTTGGAATAATCACATACCAAAATAGAGCCATAAAAGATAGTAAATATAATATTTGACAAATCACTTCATTGTGTTGTTCACTGCAAATAATATGAAAACATTTAAATACAGAATAACTATAAAAATGAGTGATAGGATGTATCAAAGTTCATGCAAACTTTCACAGTTTGGGATTTTAACCTGTTTTAGGAAAAATCAGAAGCTAATACAGCCAGGGCATCTTTCTAAATATAAACCACTACGTGCATAGCTCAGGACTGTCAACCAAGAAAAGAGGGACAAAAATTGATCCAGATGGCACAGAGTTCTCTTTGCCACTGAAGTTATCTATGCAGGCTTTAGAAAAACAGAATAAGATGGTGCAGAAACAGCATACACCAACCCGAAAGATATAATTATCTCACATGTAAACCAGTCAAAACCAAATTAAAACATAGTTAAACATGACTTGTAGATGTATTTGGAAAATATCCTTTAGATTGCAAAATTAAGCATGGAAAAATTGTAACATACTGTGTCTTTTCAATCTTGACTTTTTTTCCCCCTAGTTTGTTTATCCCTTGCTCTGATATAGGAGTGTCTGGGGGGAGGGGGAGTGGGGCAGTGGGTGTAAATAGTACCACATGGCAGACCATGGTTTAATACAAGGGTATGTGCTGACCCAGAGAGCCCCTGGACAAGTTTAACACATGTTCTCTACATTTTAGCCCAGGATTTTGCAAAGTAAACAGTTTTTTTTTCGTATAGTCTCAGGTCATGGTGCTTGGTTATTTCTGTAGAGAAATGGCAACAACTGCTGGGTTTGCAAGATTGTGTCTTCAAAGCTCAATGCATTAATCTACCTTCATAAATGCATAGCTCAAATCCTACTCCTCAAAAAGAAAGGGGGAAAAAAAATTGAATTTTCTGGTGCTCTATGCAGGGTTTATTTTCCTTTCAAAAATTATTTGGGATTTGATTCATTATTTTCTGGGCTTTGTGGCAAGCTGAAGGAAGTTTCCCTGTATCAGTGCAAGGTGGGCCACGCAGCAGACACCACCTTGGCAGCGGCAGCATACCGCCTTGCCCCACTGCGCAACGCATCCCTGCCGATGCCATGTTGGCTATCAAGTCACTTGGGTTGCACACCGAAAAGTCCCAATACCATTTGACTTAGCAACAGAAATAGGTTCAGAGCGGAAAAGTCATCGTAGCAGTTTTAATAGCTCTTCCCAAAAAGGTTTGCTTGTTGCATACAAGCTCATCTCAGTGACATCTGGAAGCATTTATGAAACATCCCCGTCTTGTGGGGCCACCTGATGCCATAAATTTCAGTCACCCTTGCCTTTGAGAAATGCTAATAATGAAAACTCAAAGAGCAGCAATAATTTCTACTGCTGACTAGATGGATCCTTTCTGACTACTCAAAATTAATGGCAGATCTCAGGGTCTTAAAGAACAGCTGTCACAGAGAAATACACCTGCTACCAAATACACAGTATGCCTCTAAGTTTGATTTGTTATAGATATAAAGCAACAACTCTCACAACAAACCGGACTGATTACAAGAAGTTAGCTCGCCTTCTGTGTCATCTAATACGATAAAACTAGAGAAAACACAGTGCAAGTATGCAAATGGGAAGCTTAAAAGGAACTACTTAGTCCCCCTTCCAACAGTATGGGTGATTTACAGTCACATAGGTTATACATAAATTTTCACTTATGTCTAGTTTTATAGATTATAGAACTAGCTGCTTTATCACAGGATTAAAAAGTAGTTGTAAAGCTCCTATGAATTGGAATATTCCCCCACTGTTAATGCTATCACTAATTAAAGCTTAAAATGAGAGATAACTAACTAAATGTAATAACTTTAACAGAGAGGTTTTTCAGGAGTTTGCTTGGCAAAGGATTTTTAATCTGCAGGACAGAAAAGTCAGCTATGGGGACCAGAAAGATCACTATCAGTTTCACGAGTAGTACCCCATTTAGTACTGCTACTGAAATACTAGAGGTATAGTGGTGGGTGAGAAAAGATATTTGTTTCCAAGTATAATAGATTTTCTTGATCAAGCACTTGAAAACAAATGCTTAGCAGCAAGACCCATGTATAATACCAAATATACATGGAAAACTCAGAGACATACTTGATTAAAATACCATGACATTGAAGTCAACATTCAAGGTGGGAAAAGAAACCATGGATGTGTTTAACTATTGCACATGTCAGTAATTTCAGACTGACTTTCAAACGCACTGTCAGACACTTTCTGTGTCCCCAACAAGCACCACATCACTGCGTCTGTGTACATGCGATGTTGCTCCACCAACACAAATTTTAGTAAATCCAGGGGCGAGCTACAAGATCACATGAATTATTGGGTTTTTACAGCATCCTTACGAGTTATAGCACATAAGAACCTTCACGTACAATCAGAATGGAAATTATGTTACTCTACATATGCAAATTAAACCCTGCAATACAGTCATTTACAGTTATATTTAAAACAATGGTACTATTCAGAATAAAGCCAAACTTAAAAGCAAAGGTATTCTTATTTATTCCCTGATGTAAAAATTAAAATAAAGTTGGAGTTAGAATTGAATATACAGTGAGGAATTTAGGGGTTTAAAATATTGCTAAAGTGTTGCTGTAATTTTTGAAAAAAAAAAACCCAAAACCAAAAACCACATAACAAGACTAGGATATGCAGTGTTCACATGCAGTTTGAAAGAAATTCCAAGTATTTCATAGAAAATACAGAGTGTCAATTCAAACAGCCTTGCAGTGCTTGCATTGCCAACAACACAAACCATTAAAATATCATTAATACCAAACAGTACCAAAACTATTACCCAACAGTACCAACACTATTGCCCAACAGTACTAAGTAAGAGGGAAAATATTACGATTCAAATCAGAATAAACTGGCCAAACAAAACTGTAGCTTTGATTCTTTTTATCATTCACAGCCTCATAACCATTTATAGGTAGCCATGAAGTAATTTCATGTTTTAACACTGGTTCCCAAAGTTTTGCATTCATGAGAAGTGTGCTTTTTCATCTCCCTTGCACTTGCATTACAGACATCCCTATAACAGATTCTGTTTTTCAGACATGACCAGACAGCCTGCCCTCTACACTATTATTTCTGGCTTTGGTTCTGAATTACGCCCTACAGTAAAGTGGACACTGTCCTCCACTTTCAGTCTTCTCCTCTTGACATTTTCAATTCTAAACCTACAGCTCAATATTTTTCTTGAGAGCAACTGCTTCTTCATGTTTATTTTCATATTAAACCACAAGAGATTGTATTTTATCGATTTTTGTCATGCAGAGATGTCTAATAAATTTTACTGTTTGGGCTTTCTTGCTTTGGGCTCTGTAGTGGGATAGACAATTCTCTCTTGTAAGATGGAGTCTACTGTATGTTCTGTGTTGCAGAGACAGATGGTAAAAGACCATCCAGATTTTTTTTTTTTTTTAAACATATTTACATTAGGGCAGTCAAGAAAATATCCTGAGAGTTTTACCGAATGATCTCATTGTGAATACAAAACCGAAGTCTTTTAGAACTCATTTAGAAACTACACTATCAGCTGCACAGGTCTAAGAAATCTGTTTTTTTCCTTTCTTCTGAAGTCAACCTGTTTTTATTAAGAAACACAACATTATTTTCACTATATCGAGTCTGAAAGCTCATTATCAGTAACATGATAAACTAATATTTATGAAAGACCATTAGACAAAAAATTACTCTTACAGATTGTAACAACAGTAGCTATAGGGTTAAAGAGGAGGTGGTTTGTGGTTTTTTTAAGGAAATGCACCATTTAACCGACCTAACATATTAAAAAGGAGGATATTTACAACAGAACACTGCCGTTACAAGCAACTGGCTCTCCTGAATGGACCCAGGACTTGACTTATCACCTCACCTTCCCAACTGATTCCTGTCAAGGCGTTACTATCACAGTCCTGGCCCTGCTCAGGTACTGCTGGACTTTGTCCTGGCAACCAAGGTCCTTGCTGTGACCTGTGCTGCAGCGACTCTCAGCTCCCAGCTTGTTTTCCCTGCTGGAACAACCCCAGATTTGCTGCTCCCTGGCAGCTGTGTTGTATCCTCCAGCGGGAGGCTCAGGGTAGGAGATTTAACTTGGATGCTTTGAAATGCCACATGAAGGCATTGTTCTCTATCATGAATGCACATGGAGCCTATGGAGACAAGGAACCGTGCTTTAATTTCACCTTTACACCCCAACGACTACTGTCAATACAGAGGCAGAAAACTGTTTTTCAGGAGCTTTTCCTTCTTGCAGACTACCTCACTCTTATCTGAATAGGGCATCCATCAGTTTACAGTCATCTGTATCTCAACCCTGTTTAGATAAGAAGTCACTAATGTGCTTAATACAACAATGCCAAAATGAACAGCTGAATATTCTTATTGCAAAATCTGCAACCTGTATTGTCCTGTATTTTCCTGTTCAATCTCCCAGTGGTTCCAAATGAACAGAGAAGACAACCCTGTAACACCCTGCTCAAAAGCAGCCACGTGAAGCTCAGGAGAAGCTTGGTATAATCTCCAGATTAGGCAGTGAATAATGTTCATCCTAACAGCTTCACATCTGCATTTGTGTCACTAATACCATCTCTATGTGGAAGGACAAATTCCAACACGCAGCACAGCTGGAACCAGACAGTTTTTGCTACACTATTTATTCAAAATTAACCGGGGTATTTTCACAAAAACTAGATACACAGCTGGGTCATTGTATCCTAAATCAACTGAAACCAAAGGATTCTACTTGAAGAGTCTACTTAATCTAGCAGCATATCCCTGACTAACACATGGAGAACAAGTTGTTCTCCACAAAACCCTTAGAAGAAAGCGAGACTGTCAATAACAGCTAATGATTAATGGAACACAAGCCTTAAAGTCCTTCAAAGCAAGGCAATCATTAAAAAAAAAGAAAGAAACAGCAGAAATTCCAATTCTCCCCTCTGCCTTTCACTAACCAGGAAGAAAACAGAGACATGGGGCTGCAGTCTAAGGCATTCCCCAAGCCTACAGCAAGTCAGGAACAGCTAAGAAAAAGCTGAATCTCACTGAGCACCTAACCCTCAAGTTACATTGTCCAGGAATTTTTCTTCTCAGAGGCATTCCACTCTCACAGCTGTTACCCATCTGAAACATATTTTGCTGACAGAACACCACAAATATTTTGGTATCATGCAAACGTAGCAGACAATTGAGCAGAACCTTGAAAATCCGATAATCAAATCATCAAAACAATTTTTCTGTCAAATGGTTCATGAATTATGAGATGAAGGACTCACCCTACTCCAATTGCTTTTTTTTTCAATTTCTACATTACTAATATATAAGACTTCCGCACAGCACAATCAATGAAATCTGGTATGTGATGTCTGTACGCAGGTTAATCTTGTCTTGTGCTGAATTTATTAGGAGACCTACAAAGCTAATGGTATTGTCCCAGAGAACCATTTGGAAACTCTCAGGTTCCATTAGCTACTCAGGACAGACCAAAAAATCCAGGTCTCATCATCGACGTAACACAGGAGGGAGGAAGGAGAAGGAGGAGACACAGAAACTGTGTTTCTGTAGAACTGCTTGTACCAAGCCAAAAAATCTCTGCTGCACAAATCTAGCCCACAAAACAGGAATAATCACAAATTAACCCCAAACCAGACTTTCACAAGGCTCTTTGACATTCAGATTCAGTTTTCCAATGAGAAATTCATGCACTAAATTAATTTTCTCACTCGAAATAGATTGGGAATTGAGTATTATATGCTGGAAGCAAATACAATAGGGGGTTTGCTGTATCTCAGATGCTCCAGCCCTGGTTAGCAACTTTGAATTCAGAGGGAC
Organism: Eurypyga helias; assembly: GCF_000690775.1. Lineage (NCBI taxonomy): Eukaryota > Metazoa > Chordata > Aves > Eurypygiformes > Eurypygidae > Eurypyga > Eurypyga helias. Next base: position 19,472 of record NW_010245115.1, on the reverse strand, counting down.
CACATGGAATAAACACACTTCCCCATAATCCAACTTGCCCTCAACTACATTATATGGTTAGCAGCAATGTTTTTCACACTTCACTTACAGGAATATATTCTCCTGTTCATTTGTAGACTGATGTACTGAGTAAAGTCCTAAAATTTCTTTTAAAAACAGCAGCCAGAATTCTTGTGCTGCAAAAAGAAAGGCCGATGAAGCAGTTTGGGGATCTACCTCTTAAATCACTTTCATAGCTAGTGGCAAACTACAGTTGGCAGGGAACTACTATGTATATAAACCTGCAGACTTTCAGAATGATCTGAACATAATATTATTAGGAACGGGAGCTGGAAACGCCTATGTGACAAAATACGCTTCTTGCGTGTGCACTTCCTGGCTGTTATAGGCGACAACAATATGAATGTTAAAATGATCCATACCATAATTACTGTAATTTGTACTGAATAAAGGTGAAGTCTATAATCACATGCTCGTATAATAGTATTATAAGGTTTACACACAGATATGAATCCTAAAAATTACTACTTTATTTTTCTTTCAATATTCAATATTTCTTTCAATGGAAGATCCATTACTAAGGCTAACAAAGTTCTAGGCTAGAAAGTAAAATTTAAGGTCTGCCTTTAGTTTAGGATTTATATTTCAAAAACTATTTTCTAAATGCCTATCTATATACTTATACCTTTGGCAGAATTATTATTTTAATACACATCATGGCATTTGCAATTTACAAGCACATCAATGTTGTAAACAATTTTCAATCTAATCTGTGCTCAAATATATAGTTTCCTGAAAAAAAAAAAAAACTTTTAGACTGTTTATGCATGCTTGGTGTTTGTCCTAAGGTTGGCATGTTATATTTGTTACTACTCTGTATAAAAGCAAAACTACAGTGTATATTTTTATTATATATATTTATATGCGTTCTATATATAAATTTTATATATGTGTATATATACATATATACACATATCCAAGTTTGGTAGTTAATATCCAGAAACATCCCTCCAATCCAGGCAGAACACCTCAACAAGTTTATTTCTTTACAGGATCCAATTTTCAAATGTAGAAATAAAAATATTGTCACATACTATGATCACTCAGCAGATGGAGTTCCTGAAGACTGAATAATCTGAATTAAGAATCCATATACAGACAAAACTAGACTTTCTAAAATAACGAGAAAACATTTGCAGCAGGATTTGAACCATCATGTTAATCACTACACGCTACACCCTACTCTCTCTAGTACATGTAACCCTTGATTTTGAATTGTTTCTTGATCAACAAGAGTTTCTAAACATCAATCTCAAATATAATCACTGAAAGGATTGGGACTTTGGTCAGTGCTGGATCAAGGCTTTGGTATAAGCACTGAAGGTGTCAGAATAAACTAATTTTAAACATTGTCTGACAAGTTTTTAGTTACAGTTATTTACAGCTATAGTGCTTTACGTTACCTACAACTAACCACCAGAAGCACCCAAATGTCCAAAATTTTGCATTCAGCATGAGCATACTACTTGAATTTTATACATTAATTAAATATACAGTTACTGATGGCAGTAAATGAGATCATCCAGTGGTAAAACCAAAGAGCTTCAGGCTGGCCAGCTCTTAAGTAACAAACTTTCACCTTCTGCTGCCAAAGCAGCTCCTAAACTCCCGGAGCTTATGAGTTACATGGCAACTGGCTCCCGAGCCCTGCAAGCCAAGCACCTCAAAGTTATTGCTTCCTCATCCTTTTCCCTTCCATAGCAATCCCAGGAGATGAACACAAATGTTACATTTAAAGAAACGCTACAGCTGCACAGTTCCAAACCAGACCCAGAGCAGCCGGACAGCCCAGACCACGTCTGAAATGCTGCTCTAAGAGCTCTGCACAGGTCTGCTGCCTTACTGCTCTCTGTTCCTGGTTTAACTTCTCTGTTTGCATTCTTCCTTAGGACGGAGAGCTCCACATCTCTGATAAGACTTTTAAAATAAATCTAATAGTTACATAAATACACAGAAATTGCCTAATTATCCTTGAGATTGAGAGGGAAAATAAAAATTCCCAAGACCAATCACATCTTGAAGGTTAGTCCAAAGCTGCATTTCTCTGTCAGTGATCCTGGAGAGAATCTCTTCTAGAACCCAAGGGTGCTCTCCTAAGATTAATGCCTTCACCTCACACTCATCCCTTCACCATTACATTCCGTTAAATAAGCTAGAAGCCAATAGCTTTAGCTCTCCTGCAGGAATCTTGCCTACACACGTGCCCTTATCTCCATGGATAAATGTAAGCGTATCTTTTAACTTCTCTTTGGCAGCTCTTCATGGATTTACTAGTATTTTAAATCGAGAACCACTATTAGTACTAAAAATGCCTGAAGAGTAGGTGCTTTAACACCACGTAGAGATTTTTATGCAGATGGAAAGAGGTTTCAAGAAAACTGACCAGGAACTCCGTAAGTGGAGCGCAAAAGCCCCACAAAACCTGTCTTAGATACCTGGATGCAAGTGGGAATTAAGAACATTCACATGGATGAGGGACTTCATAAACCTTTGACTCGGGTAGGGAGGGACAAACAGACAATTGTTCCTCTGCCCTCCTTTGAAAGGGGGAAGAAACAAGAAAGTGTTAAGAGGAGGAGAGCACGGGTCATCACAACAGTGTATCACTCAAACTTCCTGAACTAACAGAGATGGGTGAGCAAGTTTTCCCCCACAGCAAGATGGGCATCAGGTAGGGAAGGTTTTCTGTAGAAACCAGCACTCCAGTAGTATTTCAAAACCATGAGCTGGTAAGAAAAGATGGAGGAAAACCCAGTAGAATCTTACTCTGAAAGTCCTCACTTAAAGAGCTCGTTTGCTCCTGTTTCTAATGACAAAAAGTATATTCACTGAAGACACTACAAGCCAAGTAAGGTCTTAATTAAAGCTCAAAAAATAATGAGTCAAACTAGCGGTGTAAGAAAGCTGAAGCTGGGAAAATGACAATCATGCAGACCTAAAGAAGATCGGCACTATTAAAATGCTAACGCTTATCTACCTCTCGCACAATCTCACCCTGCTGCAGCTTCTTCAGCCTTTCAAAATTTGCATGTGACACATTCCAATTAGATATTCAGTTGTCAGCAGCCACTTAATTGCATTAGAAGTAGTATGTAGGTATATAAAATATGTGGCGTATTGTAGGACTTGAAGATATTAGATAGTTTCTGATTCTGAAAGAGGGGGTTTTGGGGTTTTTATTTTAAACCTTCCCAATAAATCAGTTTGCCAATACATTCCTCTGGGAATGCAGTGGCTGCAACACAAAATGCAAGATCAGCAAATTATTAAAGTACTTATGCAGTAACTCAGAGCTGAGCAACTAATGAGCTGTAAAGTTCACTTCCAAAAGCAGGATGCTCATACATTAAACAAGTCCACGGTATTTTTGCTGTTCATTATAAATATTAATTTAGAGTTGGAAGGTGAATTATGCAAAATAAAATTCAACTTTGATGGGTTCTGATAACATCGCTTTTAAGGATCAAGTTTCTCTGGAATAATGTACAGTAACTAAGGATGCTACTTTGGAAAGTTTGGTATTAAAATGTATTTTAGTATCATGGTGAATCCCAAATTGGTCAATGACAGATGAGCAGAAGCAGACAATTTTCAATTTACCAAAACTGAACTCCTACTTACACTGCAAAACTAATCCAAAATTACCATAACTTACGGCTACTTTAAATAAAGGTAAAAATATGGGAAGCCATCAATCATTCACGTACGTAGCATTGATAATTACATGCCTACAAAGAAAACAAACATCAAATCTTTACTACAGCACACGACATTACATGTTTCATCCATCACGACGTGGTCTTCCCCTCTGATTAATAAGGACACAGTAGTGTGTGGAAATGCTGACGAGCAGAAGAAACCAACTGCATATTAGCTAGGTTCCTCCAGCCCACAAACATGCCATTTCCCTCAGGTGCCCCAAGTCTCAAAGCAGGAGTGGACACAACACAACAGCCTGTACTATGTAAAATAGAGAAGACAACATCAGTGCTGCAAGGGTTTCCAAAAAAGGTTCTTAAGTGACATTACCTGTCTAAAAGCAGAGGATGACAAGATCATATGCTTATCTTGCCTCTCCAGAACAGCAGTGTGCTTTGTACTGAGAAAAGATATGCATATTTGAACCTCACTGATATTTTATTGAAAGTTGTGTGAAGTGGAGGCTAGATAAAGGATGGAAAAAGATACTAATAAAGCTAGATATCTATTCTTTCAGAAAGTAACATGACTGAACACTTGAAGTACATTAGAAGTCAAAACACATTACTATGTTTCTCCAATGAGTATCATATTTTAGGGAAAGCTATACTGGCAAACCTGTAAAACTTGGTATTTGCCCTGACTTAAAAAAATTGTTGAAAAGGGAACAGGTAACTTAATAAAATATACTAAGTGTTTCCTATGTGGAAATGAGAAATTTCTTCATCTGCATAGTTAAACCATTAATTCCGTTAATGAACTGGATGTGAATCTTAGTGAGTTTACCTACGACGCAGACATGGACACACAGACGTGTCAATAAGAAACAGATTAGCACATTAAACTAAAGAATGTATTGACCTTGCAAGCCTAACTGCAGAGGGAAGAAGCTAAAAATAAAGCAGCAAAAGAAAATTGCTTATTTTTTTTTAATACAGATAAAATCAACAGGAAAAATATTAATTGTGAACTATTAACAACAACAAAACCAACTTCAGTTGGGAAGACTCCAAGATGAAGAAAACTATGTACCTTTGCTCTGAGCCCTCCCCCCGCCTCCCCCAAGTTGTATGCACTAGAATGCTGGACTTCATTTTGACCTAGTACCACTCCTATGTTCTAATGATTCTGCAAAACAAACAAACAAACCAACCAAAAAAAACCCCAACAAACACATCCTGCCCCCTCCTGCAACATCAAGAAAGTCCAAATTTGTAGTGAGCCACAAATGCTTGATGCAAAAAGTGACATTGATATGCTGCAGCACACAGTACATTTTAATAATGGCTTTAAACCCACTAGATTCCTCCTGAACTTGGTGACTACATACTACAAAGAAATTTCTCTCCCTCTGACATACCTGTAAAAGCCAAAATCAGTTGTCCCTCAATGCACTGACAGGACCAATAACAGACTACAGGGAAATGTGTCGTGACTGGCCTTTTTAAACAGGGAAGGATCAGCCTGCAGAGGGATTCAGGTGACCCTTTTCTATTTCAACTGGATGGCTGCATAACTACTTTTTTAAGAGTTAGATGCAATTAGGATATTACTGTTAACAGACTAACTCTATCCATGAGGAAATAGCAATTCATTTGAATAAAAAATACAATACTGATCTTCATTCATAAGTAATACTTTTTAAAGCATTTTTGGAAAGAGAACATTTCAATTTTCCATTCAAAACTCATTTTACCTTTTACGTTTTTCTGACAATCAGAAAAGATGACCTAATTTTCTTTTTAGTTTCTCCTTTTCTTTTTTTGTAAGTTTTTTGCTATGATATTTGGTGCATGGTACTTTCAATTTCTGGTTTTCATACTTTTTTGGAATGGGTCTTGAGTCCCAGAATCTCCACAAAACACAGATCTACGTATTTTACTCTTTAAAACTCAAGATCTTTCCATGCTCAATTAGGTTTTAGCTTAAAAAACATGTCCAAGAAAGCATTTGTACACTATTGAACCTCTCTTTCTTGAACATATTAATGTTTTTTAATATAATCTCCATGAATACATAGATGAGGCTTCTTTATTTGTGATAGCTCTCAAATCAAGATCACTTTAGTTGCTCAAATGACTTATTTCTTCTAACACCAAGGGAACAAGTAGAAAGAAAGCAAAATGTTAATAATTAAAAGTTAGATGTGGAAACCAAGAACTGTAGTTCTATAAATGCTCACTCCAATGAACTGAAGATCTGTCAGGCACAGCTCTTCATATCCTGAATGCCCAGAGTCCCTAAGGTGATCAGAAAGATCAATTTTCCATTTTGCAGAAATCTGGAAGCCACTATTAGAAAAGGGTATCTGTGGAACCACGCTCTTTTAAATGAGGAGTTGTCAGGATGACATGATCTGACTCCAAGTATCTTACAGCGAACAAAACAGCAACCTCCAGGGAACGCCGCCAGTCAGCAGTAAAAGGAATTAATGGCTCGAGGCAAGGCATGGAGTCACAGTTTTAGTGTAACGACAGCATGCATCGTCCATCCTGTGTCTAGAAGCCTTGGAGCTTTAAACTGCTGAAGGGCTTGCCAGTCTTACTAAAAGCGTAAGGCTGACAGGAATATTGGTTTTGTGTAAACATATTTCAAAAAAGTTATTTTTAAATCTTGACCTACACCCTTTTCTGGAAAAGAAGTTTTCCCAAAACTTACCTCCGGGTACTTCAGTTTTAGTGTTTTATGCATTTCACGAAAACGACTGTACCGCCTGAATACTGTCCATGTCTCATCCAGGACTGTTATCTAGAGCAGACAATATAAAAAGAAGAAACAGAAGTAAAACCACACTAGGTGTAACACTAAAAGCTCAGTATACAAGGTTATCAGATTAAAACAGGCAGTTCTTCATTCCTTAAATTCATAAGCTTTTTAGGTTTACTCAATTTTTCTTTCGTTACAGTGACAGAACTGTATTTAATAATAAGCACTGATTTCAAAGTAAAAAGAAATGAACATATTTATTCCTTATTTTGGAGTGTATTGACAAGGCTGGAAACACATTAAAATATCCCCAGTCATTCCCTGGTTCAGCATTACGATCAGTGGGTCTCCATTAATGAATAACACCCAGCACAAGCCTAGTGTAGCCTCTCTATACATTCACAGCTGTGTATATGTATATATTCTCATATATATAAACATACACAGGTATACACAGACACACAGGCGAATAATAAATACATATTTATCAGACAGAGTTAATTACCACGTAGAATGTGATTCCAATCTGTAGGGTAAAAAAAATTATATATGCCCGTTTTCAGTAGAAGATATTCCTTTAAAACACTGTGCCTGTGCCATCCATATGTTGGTGAACATCCCATTCATACAGGAAGCTTCAATAAAATCAGCAGAACTACTCATGTGAATAAAGCGCATAGCAACAGGAGGGAAGGGGGAGAGCAAGCCAACCTAACCACCAGCTATTCACAAAATCCTCGCTGGAACTGAGAAACCAACACAGTTTCAGTGAAAAAGTTTTTCACTGTCTGAAATTAGGTGAAACGAAAGAAATTCGTAAGTGGGTCATGCTGGAGCCTTTGATTTTACAACAGTCTGGCTCTGGTGATCCAAGGTTACTAAGAAGCAATGCTGCAGGCAGAGTAGGCATTTTTCTGCGCTGTCTAGCAGAGCTGGAGAAAGCCAACTGGCATTTTCTAAACCTGGAAAGACTGTTGCTTTTTTAATCTAACAGGCCTACTATGTGATATTACCTCTGCCTAGCTTAAGGATGAAGATCAAAAATAAGTATTTTCATAAAACACATTTCACGAAGACACCAGCTTTATAATCTTAAAGGGACTCCTAAAATTAATACATACTTCCCTCACTACTGAGTGCATCGGAAGGTTACGGAGGTAAAGAAAGTTGCAAGGGAGTATGATAACCAAAGAGCAGAAAAAGAAATCAGAGCCGTAAAGCCAGAGGAAACCAGCATCCAAGCCATGTTGTTGATGACTGCTACCCCATGCTTGCAACAAGCTCATGTCTGGTCCACCCTTCCCCATCCTCACTGCCTTTTTTGATGCCATACACATAACAGGGAAACTGGGGCAAGTGTTTTGGAAACCAAAAATGGTGTGTCTTACTACATCAGGAACCAGGTTTTGGTGTGTATCGTACGTGCCCCTCACACACACACACACGTTTTTACTTCTGTTTTTAACTATAAGACGTAGGTAAGCAAACCTGGCCTTCTCAAAATCTTGCACAAATATTAAAACGTAAGTTCTTCTACCTCATTGCTGCAATGCAGATTTGTTATTTCTGATAAAATTCATCTTTCACGTCACCAAGACGTTTGACTGCTATTAGGTCATCTGCATGATGGACTATATTCCCTCACTACGTTGTTAACAGTGGCTCAAACTTTACAAATCAGGTGAATGGATTTAACAAGCATGGCTGGGTTTAACTAAAAAAAAAAAAAGTAATAATCCAGGAATATGCATGTTAAACTGATCTCAATAAACTATTTTGTTCTGAATAATTACTTTAACATAAAGGGATTTGTGATTTCAATGTTCAAGTAAACAATTCTTTTTGCTTTAATTCTGTATTTTAGTATTTCTGAGTTGTGAAATTTTGCTGTGATAATTTCATTTGTAACATGCTCTTTATTCAAAAGTGATCTCTTTTTCCCCTAGGGTTTTCAAAGAGGAATACCTTCAGGGGAGCAATCTAGCACAAAGCATCCAGGACTCTCCTAGCTACACAGCCGGGGGAAGAGCACGTACGTCTGCTTGCCACTCAAGTTGTTAGCTGTTCATCTGACAGCTGCCTAGGTGATAAGGTAGTAGCAAACTTACCCAAACTGAATTGCCTGCAGCCAATTATTTATTAGCTTTCATCTACAAAATTTGATAACTTGTTAGAGATGGACAGGAAAGAAAACAGCAAAGTCATGTATCTGTGCTGCCTAAGAACTGAAGGATTTTCTCTAGAACATTCATTCCACGGTGGCTCAGCTTTACCTGACTCAGTCCCTGTCATCCTCTTCGCTTACTTACTAGTAAACCTCTTAGTTTACTTACTAATTCTTGTAATGAGACTAGCACGTCTTTGCATGGCAAAACTGTAGTGTTGTTACTACTGATGTTATTGAAAAATTAATTCCAAAGCTAAACAAAACCTTAACTATTCCCCAAAGATCAACAATAATGTTATTAGGATCAACAGGAGAATTACAGCACACTTGGCATAGCAATAGCATTTCCAGAACGGGGCTTTTCACTTCTACAGCTGATCCAACCACTTTGGGCTAGAATTCTTTTCCCCCATTAAAAAAGCTGTATGGCAGAGTATATAGGCCCTGTGTGTATGTGAGAGAGACATATGCAGATCCTCTGAACAGTGGCAAGCAAAGCAAATTTGAAAAGCCCTTCATTTTTAATGTAATTTGCTAATATACTAGTTAAAATATTTTCTTAATTTAAAATATATGGTGGAGTACATCTGTAAGATGGATATTAAAAATATTCATATCTGGGCACTTAGGTGATCCCTAGACTTGCCTCAGAATTGTGACTCTTTTTATTCAAGAACAACATTTCCTATGTAAAACTTACAAATTTTAAATGAGATACTACAGTTCAGGCTGGTTAAACTGTCTACAGTAATTGTGAAAACTCGTATTTCTCCAAATGGACCTTGTTGAAACTGTTCCTCCCACTGTCTATGAATACAGCATCCAAAAAGCTAAAGTTTTCAAGATATTAAGGGATGTATGCAGATCTATTTGTTGGGACTTTTAATTGACTATTAAGTGTATTAAACTAATAGAGTTGAGGGGAGTCTGTAATTCTTTTTTTTAAATTTACACAGGTATGGGGCATGCATCTATTTCTGTAAGAACTACGTATCAATGAGCATTGCTTCTACTTTACTCCAATTCTGTAACAGTTCTGAGCTCAAAAAGAAACTCTGACTCGAAACATGGATATTTTGCGCAGACCCACCACAGCATTGGCTAAACAGAACTGTGACCAGACCTGAAAAAAAGCACTGCTTTGGGGTGCATCTGCCTGGATCTTCTCTGATAGAGAACTTGCCAAAGATGTCTGAAAGGCTTTGAACCAGAAGAAAAAGCAAGTTTTGAAAGAATATCGAACAGGATAAATAAAACAAGAGAACCTGGAACAATGAGGAGTAGCAGAATAAAACTAGAAGGCTTATCGACAACTTCCCCTCTTGTCAGAGGTTTCCCGTGCAGGACTGTGCTTGATCCCAGGCTTTGCTTCCATCACCTGCTCTCGGGAGACCCTGCGAGCCTTTACGTGAACTGGAGTTTCCCCTCTGCTGTCCACAGTCACTGTCTGCAACCACAGGCACTGTAACTGATGCCAACAGTCCTATCGATGCAACAGCTCTTCCCACACGTTGTTCCTAGCACAGCCTTGCCTGAATATTCCACAAAACAGCATGAAAGGAAGAGGAAAACACAAGAGTAGTTTTCTGCTACTCGAATTCAGCTCTAACAGAAATATGCTTAGACATGATGAAGTTACTACTGTGTCATCATGCCTTTAAAAACAACATATAAAACTGTCACTCAAATAGGTTTTTTGGAAATGTATCCATTCTTACTGAATACTTAATAACAGGCCAGCACAAACAGCTCTGTGATCTCTCTTGCTGCAAAGGGAGAAGGTGTATGCTTCTGTTTCTATTTCAACTCTCTCCAATAGGTTCTCATGGGACTCACTGAACATCTTAAAGTAGGATCTGTATCCAGTGGAAGAACTTGAGTGGACGGACCATCCTGCTGGCCCATTCCCAAATGTTATATATGTTATAAGATGCTGAACCTGCACTAAAATATTTTTGGACGGTATGGTGGGGTTGAAAGACTTATGAACTGACTGTGATACTGCCAAGAAAAGTGGAACTCTATCTTAGCATATAAAGGAAATAATCTTTATTACTGCATGCCATAAAAAGAACTTTATGTATTTGTTCCTCTATACAGCAATGTGCTGGGATTTAACCACAAACACAATGACCAGAAACACCTTCTGAAGGCAACACTTTCGAGATACCCAGGATTCAAAGGTTTACAATTCAACTCAATCACCCCTTGTCTCTGTCAGATTTTGAAGTGCTCTTACATGCAAATAGGTCAGCTACCCCTTTTCCCAAGAGCAAGATGAACCTTGGTGAAGACAGCTTAGTTGGGAGCTGGCAAAGGAAATGAGATTAACAACAGCCCAGCCCTTTCCCAAGACTGACACACATTCGCGTAAGAGATCACCTGAAAATAAATTTGAACCAGGTGAAGTAAGGCTGAAATAAGGAATTATTCCAATAACTGACATTGTGTTCTGACTCATCAAGAAGGGATGAAATAAATAGATACACATTCTCTCCTCCCTGCCCTATTCTCCTACTTTCCCAAGTATTCCGATTTCCCACAGAATAAAAGTAACAGCAGCTGAAGATTAATACAGATCGAAGTAGATCTGGGAGCTCTGCAGGAGAAAGGTTTAAAATAGAAAAAGTTTCTGGAAGGTCTGTGGATTGTAGCTTGGAGCCAAATCCTGACCACAGCAAAAGCAGCCCACTGTGACATACAGAGAAGACCTGGAAGCAAAGGAAAAATCATAAAGACTTAATTGATCTGTGTAAGGGAATGACTATAAGAAATAGCCCAAAGTCTGCCAAACAAAGGTCCAAAGGAGCTTCAACAGAAATATTTACTGCTTTAAGGAAGTTGACAGCAATGGAATACAGTTATTAAAATGATAGCCCATTCCCTACCCCATGTGTCATTCATTTCTTTACTCTGAACTCCATCAAAGCAGTTAAGCAGCATTTTTTTTTCTGAAGCAGACTAAAAATGGCACAGGGGAGAGAGAAAAGATGGTACTGGCAAATACGACAGAAGAGTCATTCCATAAACACTGCTCTGAGCCAGAGCATCCTGTTCTTTCCCACTTACAAATTCCACCCCCTTTTTTCTTCTATTACATTTCCTTCCAGGTAAGCCAAAGTCTCCTGCATGCCCTCTTCAACTGCCTCTTCATCCTAAGATATTGCCGATGCTTACGTGGGTTTTACGGAGGAAGGGAGGATACTTGGAAAAGAAATCCACCAACTTACTAAAAAGATAAAATACCTTTTTACGGTATTTACCTTCACAAACCATTCCCCAGTTGAGTAAATCCCATGTGCTGAAAATAGTTGGCAGCTAGAACAGACCTTAGGGAAGTTTTTTTCATGCTCTTACACTTCTCTCAGCATTTCTGTGGCTCTGGGCTTTCGCTGAAAATTCAAAGTTCAAAAGGCAAAAGCGAGCACTCCATCCACAAACTGTGCAGTACGTTTTGAGATGAAAATTTAATTAGCTCAAACAGAGCTAAGATTGACCGTCGTAGTAAAAGCCTTTGCAAAAGGGAATGTGAGCATGGTTCAAAAATAGTCCTGCACACCATGAGGGCAGGTCACTCCTTTAACTTAAGCCAGCTAATGAAGCATCTGGCAGTACATTCAGCGAAGGCAGCTGCCAAATCTGTCTCTGATGCCATGTACATCAGTTATGCTACACGTCCACATGCACGGAGAACACATTTCCAATTAGACTTCCCATCTTGCCTTGAAAAAAACCACTGGCTTAGTACCAGAGGAAACATAATGAATATGCAATTTATCCAGCATTTCTGCATAGAAGAAAAACTGATGGAGCCACTAGAACGGAGGGGAAGCAGATAAAAGTTTGGAGAAGCAAGACCTTGGAAAAGTAGGGTGGGAAGTATCAGAACACAGAGAGCCAGAAGGAAATCAAGACTTTGTTGTGGGTATCTGCAAAATACTTGAATTATGCTTTCCTTAGTAGAGGTAAATATTTTAAGTCTAATAATTTTCTATACCTGATGCTCTCTTCTCAATAAAGGGCTTTCCTATAACCAATATGCATTTAATCCTCATCTCTGCAACACCTTCAGCTGAATTGTTTGACATTGGATCTGGAACTGCTCACCCCAAGAGTCTGACCATCAACCTCCTGAGTACAATCGATCCACTTGGAAAATACCTGTCTTTAGAGCTCCTGTATTGTACATGCTTTCTCACAACCTCTCTTATTTATCAGTACTGAGGCCACTCAGACAACAGAAAGAGACAGGTTAATGGAAACAAAAAAACCCCCGTATTTCATTTGGGTTAGTAAGGTGATTTCCAGAATCTGCAGATTCTCGGGTTCATTTCAAGTTGCCATTTCCACCTTTGCTAACTGTGATGCCGTCACAGTGAATGCTGATGGGGGGACAGACAAAACTAAGTACTACTTGATTTTAAATGAAAGACATTTTTCTATTATTACTGCTACAAAGATGCTACTGGTGTACAAATGCAAGTGTGTGTACAGAGAACCCAAACACTAAGGAGAAGCAACTGAAAAGCACTTACCTTTATTTCAAACTCATAGTGTTCATCCTTTCCCTGCCCACACAGGACATAGCGTGGAATACTAATTTTAATTGGGTCCTTTAGGTCATCTGGATTTGCTCCCAGAGAACGACAGACCATCCGCTTTCATGTGCATACCAAATAGGGAGAACAAAGGAAAACCAAAATCACTACATAAGGAAAAAAAGAAAAGAACTTCACTAAAAATGAGAAAATATTCTTGTCCAGAAGATCAGGGAAACAGAGCATGGAGGAGGCAGAAATTATTTCAACAATGAAAGAATTCCTTGAAAACAAAGTAAATCTCCTTTTGCAAGCAAGGACTAGAATTTTGTTATGCGTGAAAACTTTGAGGTGAAGTGTCTTCAAAAATATTGCTTATACTTTGAAAAGGCATTTTCAGCTTAGATATCAAAACCAAGAGAAAGCAGAGGACTTTATACTGACCCTCTTTGAAAAATAAATATATAAAAGAAGCCTTCACAGCCAGCCATATTTTTGTATGTCTTTATATAACAAACCTGTTTACAAGATCATGCAAGGCTGCAGGGTAGCAACTCTTGGTGACTCCTAGTACATGTGATACTCTGTAGGAGCTGGAGAAAAGTTTGAAACTCATTCATAAGTGCCTCTCTGAATGCTGTTCATTACAGACAGCTTTTTGGCATCCTCCCCTGGCTAATGATAAAGGGAGGCTGTTATTTCATTACTAGTCAATTATAAATGCCAATGTCATTTTCTTTAATGCTAACATTGAGTAGTGAAAAAGAAAATACAAGAAGGAAGTGAATTTTAGTTCCAACTAACTGAATTTATCTACGTGTTTTCCACAAACTTTTTTGGTGAAAATACAAGTAAGCTTGTACTTGAATTGAAAAAAAATATTTTTAGTGACTTTTGTTTACACAAGGAATATTTTCTCCTCTCCATTTTGCCCTTCTTCCACTTCTCCCCACGTTACTAAAACTCATTTCTGGAGTGCAGAAATATAAGCAATTCTTTCCTTGGGGTAAAGAGGAGTTCATAGTCTTGCCAACAATATCTGTTTTAAAACAAAAATAAAACCATAAAGTCACTCTTAAAGCCACCTCTGTCAACACGTAATTTATTGGCAGTCATTTCCAGAGAACTATTACAAACAGCTAGTAGTCAGAGAGGAAAAATAATCTTAAATACAAAGTACTGGGAAAAACACAACCTAATACATTAAATAATGCTTTGATAGTCATAAACATCGATCATCATGTTATGTTTCATTCGCTGTAGAATAAAAGATGTGAAGTCATCCTTTCGTAAAAGTGCAGAATATTAATCGAGTGAGATTTGAAAACAAACGCAAACAAGGAAAACCACGTTGTCTGTAACACAACATGCATAAACGTTTAATTTTGGGGTACAATCTGAAAAGGAATTATTTGCAGAAATTGCTGTCATTTAACAGCCGTGAGTAAGACAGTCCTCCCAGATAGTGCCACTCAGTGTTCACTTTTATCAAGGCTCAGAAGAAATGCCTTAGTGACATCAATGAGGGAGATACTCTTGAACTACCCTGACAGGAGGTTACACTCCGTAACTACTCTGTCTACTCCATGTTCTGAGAGATATTTGTGTATACTTATTTTGTTAAGAACAAAAAAAACATACCTCAAAACAACGTGACATGTTTTGCTAATCATTAGACTTCAGGCAGTAGAAAGTTTTGTTATGATAAAACCCCCATAATTCTCTCCAAATCAGAATTCATCCTTCCAGACACAACTTCCCCATCCAACACAAGTTATTTCTTTTTAAATCCCACGTGAATTACATTATCCTGTCATAACATATGGTAAGAACAAATGGAAAATGTTCTTATACTAGCAGAGAAACTGAAGTCTAACTCTGTCTAGTAGAAGATTGCACCTCAACTGGCAATATGCTCAGAGAATTCAGAATGTCGGAGTAGATACCACTTTTTTCTGCCAAGGACCATCTTCCTCAAACAAGGCAGATGGCACATTCAAGCAACAGGATTCAAAAAGTATTCAGGTCCCTTTACAAGGGAAGAAACAAGAGATGGGAGACAACAGCTTACTAATTATTTGAACATCTGACAGGGGTAACAGGTAAAGTATCACCCTGTACAAAGCTAAAGGCAAACATCGACTAATGGAAATCTTTCCGTAATGTTCAACAGTTCCATTACTTCTTGGAATGTAATATTAAAGTGACTTTAAGTGTTGCAGTCTCACAGAATCACCCAGCCCATTAGGAAGCAAGCAGAAAAAGGGACACATAACATGCTGAGAACTCTAGGGATAAATGTATTCCATCCGTCAGGCTGTATCCCCAGTTCCTAAATATCCATTTAACAGCATGTGAAACATGTACATAATGAACCCCAAAACATTTCTTACCACAGCTACAGTAGCATGACCGAAGATCAAAATGCCACTTAAAGCACAACCAAGGTCTGTTTACACCCTTTAACCAGGTTCATTTTCACATCCCGTTTTCCTTAAACACACCAAAAGAGTATAAAGATGTACTACCATGCAGAAGTGTAAAAGTTAACTATCTGGACAAAATAAATAGGAATGACTAAAGCCATGCATTACTTCCCTGCAAGAAAAGAAGGGAAGCAGGGAATCTAAAAAGATTATCGGATGCTCTCTGCATTTTTCTTATTCTGGCTCACTGCTTCCATGCAGCCTACATTCTCTTGGCTCTAGGAAAAGGGGACAAACCCAGGGGAAAAGAGATATGGCAAATCCATCAATTCCTGGTCACTCAGCCAACACACTTAGAATAAGCCAAACACAATTCCTTTTGCACTTGTATCAAAATTTAACCCAAGAGTGTAATAATCCTTAATGCAAAACTTCGAAGCGGAAGAGAATTATCAATGCTATTCTTCCCAAAATTTTAAGCATAAAAGTTACAAACATCCTTAGTATTAAGAGCATACAGTGAATGTACCATAGGAACCTATGCATCCCTTACAGTTCAGACAAAAAAGAAAAATATTGCTGGTGTTTTGAAATACTGAAATCCAGGGCATGAAACAAATGAGAATCATGAAAACCAAAGACACTCAGAATGATTAAGGAAAGGGCAATCCAGGAGGAATGGAGAAGACATTAATGAAGACAGACAGGAGACTGAGGTAGCCAGAAATAACAGCCAAATGTAAATCAGAAGACAGTTGTAATTACAGTTTTGATCAACCTACTACATAAAAGATTGAAACATATAATTTTCTCACTTTCCCAAGGATATTTATGTACAGCATATTAGAGACCCACAAAAAGTAAGCACTCATGTAACAATGATTTTTGCTAAGATGTGTATACACACTCTCCAGTATTCCCTTACAGGCTCAAAGACCTCTTTTGCCTATTGATTTAAAAAAACTAAAACCTATCAATATTCATTAACCTCTTATTTTGAATGTATCTAAACGTATGTGGATTTCAACACCTAGTCAGATGCATAATTAGACAAATAGCTTCTTCACTTGAACTGAATGTTAATTTCCAGATTTCCGAAGGAATATGTAAACTGCTTTGAAGAACTGATGGGATGACTGTCAGTTGAGTATTTATTTCTTTTCCACAGTATTTAGAAAAACCAATTCCTGAATCAGATTCAACCTTGCTCCTTCTAGAAAACACAAGCTCAATTTTCGTGAAATTCTCTTTGTCTGGAAGAACTACACATCGGATATCATTCAAACTGTACAACTGAACGCTGTCAAACTGTGATCGATGGCATGAAGCATCCAAAAAGTTAGGTGCAGGATAAAAGACATTATTTTCCCTTAACAGACCTATATGTGTAGTTGTAAGAACTAGAGATCTATACACAGTCTGCTGAGCACAGTCTATTTTCACTGTGGTATACAGCAGCACATGAATGTCACCTAATGTAGGTTTAACAGTTCCCATATTTTCATGGAGTAAGTAAACCAGATCAGCTAATTCAGTTCTGAATTTACAGGACAGCCTTAATCCATTTGAAAAAACCACGTCATTTACTTCTGATGTCCAGTCAAGCGAAATCTGCATCAAATCGTCTTTCAAGAGCTGGTGATTTAAATACACAGCATCATCCATCACAGAAATCAAAATGCTCATGATGTCATGGCAAATTCTTTGAGTGAAGTGTTTGCTATAGGTAAATATTGTGAGTAAACCATCATCATCAGAACACAGAAGACTAATAGTCTGTCCAGCAAAGCCAACTTGAATCTCCTTTATCATGACAATGGGAACCTCATGAAACATGGTCAAGGAACTCTGGCAGACGTCTTGTTGGACAGACAAAACAACAACATACAGAACAGAGCTGAACAAAAGCAAGCAAGCAGGTTCTGGATCTGGTTTCTTGCAATTGCCAACCGCAAGCCAATATATACCTTTCAACTCCTCCATTCTAATACAAATTTGAGGTAAGGCACAGGTCAAAAATTCCAGCACTTTTTCCAGAGAACAGACCTGAAGCTTCAAAAAGACATCAGGAAAATGCAAAAATTTCTGTCTTAACATAAGACTGTTTCCCATCTCTTCATCTGTACAACAGCATGCAAAGTCTTCACAGGGCTTTCTCACACAGGCATCAGAGATTTCTGTGCTTACACACATCGTGATAGCCTCTTGCACACGGGATTCAGGCTGAATGACATTTTCAGTGTGAGCTTTGGCATCGTCAGTTGAACAGGACATGTCTTGATTCATATCTGATTTGGATACATTTACTTGCAAGTTTCTTATAAATGGCAGATTTTTTATTAATGATACTGCCTGTGCGCATCTCTCGCTTCTGTCACACAAACTTCCCAACACCTTAATTTGTTTAGAAACCACTGTACCGTTGAGCAGCTGACTACTGGTATCCTTGTAAAGGCAGGAAAGCTTACTGAAAAGGTACCCCAAACAGTAAGTATTTTCTGTTCCCACATCAAAACAAGAAGCTTTTGACTTAAAAGAAATCAAATCAGAGGCTTTTTGTGCGGGAAGCTGAGAATTATTAGACTGGTCTTCGATTGATGGGTGCACTGTCTTAAACGAGCTGTTTTCTTTACAAGTTATTATTTCAGAATGCACATTAGTCTGAGACAAGAGAAAGCACGATACACTGTTAAAACCAGCCTGCTCATTAGCACCCATTAAGGATCCTACAGGGGACAGCTGTTTCAAGAGGGAACAATCAGATTCAGTTCTTGAGCTGTCACAATCCTGAGAAGTCATTATTTTATCATCAAAATGATTGAAATTTTCAACCTTGCAGGGCGAATAAGCCACGTTAAAGTCATGACTTCGTAAAGAAGTAGATAAAACATTATGATGAGGAACATTCTTATTCTTCAAAGTATTAATGTTTTTAGAGTGAATTAAACTACTTCCAGTGTCACGACAAGCACATCTTTCCTGTTCCGAATTAATCCTTTCAGTCTCAAATGCCTTCTTTGATATAAAAGGGGAGGAGATTCTTCCAGAACTGGAAAATAAATCCCACATCTCTGTATATTCCTTCTGTCTTTTATGGTCTCTTACTCCTGCGTTTTCTCCACACAACTCAGAAGCACAATTGCCATCTTTAGACATAAACGGAAAGCCATAATGTGGCTGCCACTGCTGACTTTTCTGTTAAAAATTTCAAAAGAAGAAAACAGAAACATCTTTATAAAACATTCCGATTTGAAGATTTCTTACATTGAGGAGTGATTTTGATTATGTTTGTACAATCATTGAAAATTGGTGCAGTCATTGTACAATCTCTCAAAATTAAAGGGAGAAAAATCCAACAGAAGTGATTGAGGTCTGATTCAGGAATGGTTGCTCTTCCCAGGTGACCAATGCTTTTCCATTGGACAGTATCCGTTTCACTTGGTTACGTTTGCTTTACTCAAAAGACACAGGAAGGTCAAAGGGTGATACAGAAATTTTAAGTCCTTTACTGTTTTTCCACGCATGCACAAAAAAGTAATCCTATAGTGTCCAAGATTGTGTAAAAAGTCCAACACAGTTTAAAAATAACAGTATAAAAGTTAAAAAAAAAAAATCCAAATTAGAGGTGTTGCAGCCCTCCTGCTATTAAAGACTAAATCCATATAGGTATTTAGGATTTAAACACAAAGAAAGCTAATTAACCATGTTTCAAGCAAAAGTTAGGCAACTAAGTACAGAGGTAGGTATCTAAGGCTCAGTTTAAAAAGGCAAGTATGAATCCTTCATGATACATGCAAATTTGCCCAATGTTACTTGCTAGTATTATGGACACCTTTACAGTAGTGAGTTCACTAGGGCAATCCCAAGCACAAGTAC